>NW_028123012.1:0-202000 GCF_965194805.1 Balaenoptera borealis | reverse complement strand
CCGAGCACCGGCAGGCTCCACTAGGCTGCTAAGAAACTTCAGGCCCGGAATCCTTTCCCAGTCACTCAGTGTATGCTGAGTGTAGGGCAACACACTGCACTCTTCCCTGGGAGAGCTAGATTTCCTCAGCACTCCGACAGCTCCAGGAACTGTGTTCTCTCACGTCCTACATGTCATGCCAATCTGCCTCATTGCCCTAGGCTGAGCGGCACTGAGAAACCAAAACTGCTTCGCATTCCTTCCACAAAGTCATACATTAAGACCCCATCCTTACAGGAGAAATTCGGCTTGCGTTCCTGCTGTAAACAAAGCACAGTTCTTCCTCTTACACTGCAGGGTTTTAGAAGAAGCTAAGCCCGAGAGCCTAGCAAGAGCGTTCCTTGGGGGAGGCGGTTGGCTACACGCAGAACTCCGTGCCAAATAAACTTTATTCAAGGAAGGGACCAGTGTGTAGCTAGAGTGTATACTTGGTAGAAATCACAAGGAGGTAGGCTGCGTGTTCGCTGGAAACAGGGCCTTATGGCACAAGCCTTGCTTTCCCATTTTGAATGCTCCATTCATGCTGCCTTGAAGCTACCTAAATAACAGTTTTAGGACGGGTCTCTAGTCACTGCAGGCAGGGCTCTGGGAAAGGAACGAGTCTTCTCTACATCAACAGCGTGCTTTCATAGCCTGGGTGGGAGCTCCTCCTGATACGCTCTAGAGCTAAAAGGAAACTTGACGTGAGTCCTTTCCTCAAGGTAAAGCCTTGAATAGCCCTGCCGAAGTGGAAGCTTGGAGCAGAGTCCTTGAGGCATTAGCTTTAGGTCTGCTTTCTTTAACGTTAGTAAGCATTTCAGGAAACGGAGGACCTCGCCTGGGCACCCTACTCCCTGCACGAACACCGAGCACCGGCAGGCTCCACTAGGCTGCTAAGAAACTTCAGGCCCGGAATCCTTTCCCAATGACTCAGTGTATGCTGAGTGTAGGGCAACACACTGCACTCTTCCCTGGGAGAGCTAGATTTCCTCAGCACTCCGACAGCTCCAGGAACTGTGTTCTCTCACGTCCTACATGTCATGCCAATCTGCCTCATTGCCCTAGGCTGAGCGGCACTGAGAAACCAAAACTGCTTCGCATTCCTTCCACAAAGTCATACATTAAGACCCCATCCTTACAGGAGAAATTCGGCTTGCGTTCCTGCTGTAAACAAAGCACAGTTCTTCCTCTTACACTGCAGGGTTTTAGAAGAAGCTAAGCCCGAGAGCCTAGCAAGAGCGTTCCTTGGGGGAGGCGGTTGGCTACACGCAGAACTCCGTGCCAAATAAACTTTATTCAAGGAAGGGACCAGTGTGTAGCTAGAGTGTATACTTGGTAGAAATCACAAGGAGGTAGGCTGCGTGTTCGCTGGAAACAGGGCCTTATGGCACAAGCCTTGCTTTCCCATTTTGAATGCTCCATTCATGCTGCCTTGAAGCTACCTAAATCACAGTTTTAGGACGGGTCTCTAGTCACTGCAGGCAGGGCTCTGGGAAAGGAACGAGTCTTCTCTACATCAACAGGGTGCTTTCATAGCCTGGGTGGGAGCTCCTCCTGATACGCTCTAGAGCTAAAAGGAAACTTGACGTGAGTCCTTTCCTCAAGGTAAAGCCTTGAATAGCCCTGCCGAAGTGGAAGCTTGGAGCAGAGTCCTTGAGGCATTAGCTTTAGGTGTGCTTTCTTTAACGTTAGTAAGCATTTCAGGAAACGGAGGACCTCGCCTGGGCACCCTATTCCCTGCACGAACACCGAGCACCGGCAGGCTCCACTAGGCTGCTAAGAAACTTCCAGGCCCGGAATCCTTTCCCAGTCACTCAGTGTATGCTGAGTGTAGGGCAACACACTGCACTCTTCCCTGGGAGAGCTAGATTTCCTCAGCACTCCAACAGCTCCAGGAACTGTGTTCTCTCACGTCCTACATGTCATGCAAATCTGCCTCATTGCCCTAGGCTGAGCGGCACTGAGAAACCAAAACTGCTTTGCATTCCTTCTACAAAGTCATACCTTAGGACCCCATCCTTACAGGAGAAAGTCAGCTTGCCTTGCTGCTGTAACCAAAGCACAGTTCTTCCTCTTACACTGCAGGGTTTTAGAAGAAGCTAAACCCGATAGCCTAGCAAGAGCGCTCCTTGGGGGAGGCGTTTGGCTACACGCAGAACTCCGTGCCAAATAAACTTTATTCAAGGAAGGGACCAGTGTGTAGCTAGAGTGTCTACTTACTTGGTAGAAATCACATGGAGGTAGGCTACGTGTTCGCTGGAAACGGGGGCCTTATGGCACAAGCCTTGCTTTCCCATTTTGAGTGCTCCATTCATGCTGCCTTGAAGCTACCTAAATCACAGTTTAGGACGGGTCTCTAGTCACTGCAGGCAGGGCTCTGGGAAAGGAACAAGTGTTCTCTACATCAACAGGGTGCTTTCATAGCCTGGGAGGGAGCTCCTCCTGATACGCTCTAGAGCTAAAAGGAAACTTGACGTGAGTCCTTTCCTCAAGGTAAAGCCTTGAATAGCCCTGCCGAAGTGGAAGCTTGGAGCAGAGTCCTTGAGGCATTAGCTTTAGGTCTGCTTTCTTTAAAGTTAGTAAGCATTTCAGGAAACGGAGGACCTCGCCTGGGCACCCTACTCCCTGCACGAACACCGAGCACCGGCTGGCTCCACTAGGCTGCTAAGAAACTTCAGGCCCGGAATCCTTTCCCAGTCACTCAGTGTATGCTGAGTGTAGGGCAACACACTGCACTCTTCCCTGGGAGAGCTAGATTTCCTCAGCACTCCGACAGCTCCAGGAACTGTGTTCTCTCACGTCCTACATGTCATGCCAATCTGCCTCATTGCCCTAGGCTGAGCGGCACTGAGAAACCAAAACTGCTTCGCATTCCTTCCACAAAGTCATACATTAAGACCCCATCCTTACAGGAGAAATTCGGCTTGCGTTCCTGCTGTAAACAAAGCACAGTTCTTCCTCTTACACTGCAGGGTTTTAGAAGAAGCTAAGCCCGAGAGCCTAGCAAGAGCGTTCCTTGGGGAGGCGGTTGGCTACACGCAGAACTCCGTGCCAAATAAACTTTATTCAAGGAAGGGACCAGTGTGTAGCTAGAGTGTATACTTGGTAGAAATCACAAGGAGGTAGGCTGCGTGTTCGCTGGAAACAGGGCCTTATGGCACAAGCCTTGCTTTCCCATTTTGAATGCTCCATTCATGCTGCCTTGAAGCTACCTAAATCACAGTTTTAGGACGGGTCTCTAGTCACTGCAGGCAGGGCTCTGGGAAAGGAACGAGTCTTCTCTACATCAACAGCGTGCTTTCATAGCCTGGGTGGGAGCTCCTCCTGATACGCTCTAGAGCTAAAAGGAAACTTGACGTGAGTCCTTTCCTCAAGGTAAAGCCTTGAATAGCCCTGCCGAAGTGGAAGCTTGGAGCAGAGTCCTTGAGGCATTAGCTTTAGTTCTGCTTTCTTTAACGTTAGTAAGCATTTCAGGAAACGGAGGACCTCGCCTGGGCACCCTACTCCCTGCACGAACACCGAGCACCGGCAGGCTCCACTAGGCTGCTAAGAAACTTCAGGCCCGGAATCCTTTCCCAGTCACTCAGTGTATGCTGAGTGTAGGGCAACACACTGCACTCTTCCCTGGGAGAGCTAGATTTCCTCAGCACTCCGACAGCTCCAGGAACTGTGTTCTCTCACGTCCTACATGTCATGCCAATCTGCCTCATTGCCCTAGGCTGAGCGGCACTGAGAAACCAAAACTGCTTCGCATTCCTTCCACAAAGTCATACATTAAGACCCCATCCTTACAGGAGAAATTCGGCTTGCGT
This sequence comes from Balaenoptera borealis, assembly GCF_965194805.1. Lineage (NCBI taxonomy): Eukaryota > Metazoa > Chordata > Mammalia > Artiodactyla > Balaenopteridae > Balaenoptera > Balaenoptera borealis. The sequence continues at coordinate 198,170 of NW_028123012.1, read as the reverse complement.
TCCTGCTGTAAACAAAGCACAGTTCTTCCTCTTACACTGCAGGGTTTTAGAAGAAGCTAAGCCCGAGAGCCTAGCAAGAGCGTTCCTTGGGGGAGGCGGTTGGCTACACGCAGAACTCCGTGCCAAATAAACTTTATTCAAGGAAGGGACCAGTGTGTAGCTAGAGTGTATACTTGGTAGAAATCACAAGGAGGTAGGCTGCGTGTTCGCTGGAAACAGGGCCTTATGGCACAAGCCTTGCTTTCCCATTTTGAATGCTCCATTCATGCTGCCTTGAAGCTACCTAAATAACAGTTTTAGGACGGGTCTCTAGTCACTGCAGGCAGGGCTCTGGGAAAGGAACGAGTCTTCTCTACATCAACAGCGTGCTTTCATAGCCTGGGTGGGAGCTCCTCCTGATACGCTCTAGAGCTAAAAGGAAACTTGACGTGAGTCCTTTCCTCAAGGTAAAGCCTTGAATAGCCCTGCCGAAGTGGAAGCTTGGAGCAGAGTCCTTGAGGCATTAGCTTTAGGTCTGCTTTCTTTAACGTTAGTAAGCATTTCAGGAAACGGAGGACCTCGCCTGGGCACCCTACTCCCTGCACGAACACCGAGCACCGGCAGGCTCCACTAGGCTGCTAAGAAACTTCAGGCCCGGAATCCTTTCCCAGTCACTCAGTGTATGCTGAGTGTAGGGCAACACACTGCACTCTTCCCTGGGAGAGCTAGATTTCCTCAGCACTCCGACAGCTCCAGGAACTGTGTTCTCTCACGTCCTACATGTCATGCCAATCTGCCTCATTGCCCTAGGCTGAGCGGCACTGAGAAACCAAAACTGCTTCGCATTCCTTCCACAAAGTCATACATTAAGACCCCATCCTTACAGGAGAAATTCGGCTTGCGTTCCTGCTGTAAACAAAGCACAGTTCTTCCTCTTACACTGCAGGGTTTTAGAAGAAGCTAAGCCCGAGAGCCTAGCAAGAGCGTTCCTTGGGGGAGGCGGTTGGCTACACGCAGAACTCCGTGCCAAATAAACTTTATTCAAGGAAGGGACCAGTGTGTAGCTAGAGTGTATACTTGGTAGAAATCACAAGGAGGTAGGCTGCGTGTTCGCTGGAAACAGGGCCTTATGGCACAAGCCTTGCTTTCCCATTTTGAATGCTCCATTCATGCTGCCTTGAAGCTACCTAAATCACAGTTTTAGGACGGGTCTCTAGTCACTGCAGGCAGGGCTCTGGGAAAGGAACGAGTCTTCTCTACATCAACAGCGTGCTTTCATAGCCTGGGTGGGAGCTCCTCCTGATACGCTCTAGAGCTAAAAGGAAACTTGACGTGAGTCCTTTCCTCAAGGTAAAGCCTTGAATAGCCCTGCCGAAGTGGAAGCTTGGAGCAGAGTCCTTGAGGCATTAGCTTTAGGTGTGCTTTCTTTAACGTTAGTAAGCATTTCAGGAAACGGAGGACCTCGCCTGGGCACCCTATTCCCTGCACGAACACCGAGCACCGGCAGGCTCCACTAGGCTGCTAAGAAACTTCCAGGCCCGGAATCCTTTCCCAGTCACTCAGTGTATGCTGAGTGTAGGGCAACACACTGCACTCTTCCCTGGGAGAGCTAGATTTCCTCAGCACTCCAACAGCTCCAGGAACTGTGTTCTCTCACGTCCTACATGTCATGCCAATCTGCCTCATTGCCCTAGGCTGAGCGGCACTGAGAAACCAAAACTGCTTTGCATTCCTTCTACAAAGTCATACCTTAGGACCCCATCCTTACAGGAGAAAGTCAGCTTGCCTTGCTGCTGTAACCAAAGCACAGTTCTTCCTCTTACACTGCAGGGTTTTAGAAGAAGCTAAGCCCGATAGCCTAGCAAGAGCGCTCCTTGGGGGAGGCGTTTGGCTACACGCAGAACTCCGTGCCAAATAAACTTTATTCAAGGAAGGGACCAGTGTGTAGCTAGAGTGTCTACTTACTTGGTAGAAATCACATGGAGGTAGGCTACGTGTTCGCTGGAAACGGGGGCCTTATGGCACAAGCCTTGCTTTCCCATTTTGAGTGCTCCATTCATGCTGCCTTGAAGCTACCTAAATCACAGTTTAGGACGGGTCTCTAGTCACTGCAGGCAGGGCTCTGGGAAAGGAACAAGTGTTCTCTACATCAACAGGGTGCTTTCATAGCCTGGGTGGGAGCTCCTCCTGATACGCTCTAGAGCTAAAAGGAAACTTGACGTGAGTCCTTTCCTCAAGGTAAAGCCTTGAATAGCCCTGCCGAAGTGGAAGCTTGGAGCAGAGTCCTTGAGGCATTAGCTTTAGGTCTGCTTTCTTTAACGTTAGTAAGCATTTCAGGAAACGGAGGACCTCGCCTGGGCACCCTACTCCCTGCACGAACACCGAGCACCGGCAGGCTCCACTAGGCTGCTAAGAAACTTCAGGCCCGGAATCCTTTCCCAGTCACTCAGTGTATGCTGAGTGTAGGGCAACACACTGCACTCTTCCCTGGGAGAGCTAGATTTCCTCAGCACTCCGACAGCTCCAGGAACTGTGTTCTCTCACGTCCTACATGTCATGCCAATCTGCCTCATTGCCCTAGGCTGATCGGCACTGAGAAACCAAAACTGCTTCGCATTCCTTCCACAAAGTCATACATTAAGACCCCATCCTTACAGGAGAAATTCGGCTTGCGTTCCTGCTGTAAACAAAGCACAGTTCTTCCTCTTACACTGCAGGGTTTTAGAAGAAGCTAAGCCCGAGAGCCTAGCAAGAGCGTTCCTTGGGGGAGGCGGTTGGCTACACGCAGAACTCCGTGCCAAATAAACTTTATTCAAGGAAGGGACCAGTGTGTAGCTAGAGTGTATACTTGGTAGAAATCACAAGGAGGTAGGCTGCGTGTTCGCTGGAAACAGGGCCTTATGGCACAAGCCTTGCTTTCCCATTTTGAATGCTCCATTCATGCTGCCTTGAAGCTACCTAAATAACAGTTTTAGGACGGGTCTCTAGTCACTGCAGGCAGGGCTCTGGGAAAGGAACGAATCTTCTCTACATCAACAGCGTGCTTTCATAGCCTGGGTGGGAGCTCCTCCTGATACGCTCTAGAGCTAAAAGGAAACTTGACGTGAGTCCTTTCCTCAAGGTAAAGCCTTGAATAGCCCTGCCGAAGTGGAAGCTTGGAGCAGAGTCCTTGAGGCATGAGCTTTAGGTCTGCTTTCTTTAACGTTAGTAAGCATTTCAGGAAACGGAGGACCTCGCCTGGGCACCCTACTCCCTGCACGAACACCGAGCACCGGCAGGCTCCACTAGGCTGCTAAGAAACTTCAGGCCCGGAATCCTTTCCCAGTCACTCAGTGTATGCTGAGTGTAGGGCAACACACTGCACTCTTCCCTGGGAGAGCTAGATTTCCTCAGCACTCCGACAGCTCCAGGAACTGTGTTCTCTCACGTCCTACATGTCATGCCAATCTGCCTCATTGCCCTAGGCTGAGCGGCACTGAGAAACCAAAACTGCTTCGCATTCCTTCCACAAAGTCATACATTAAGACCCCATCCTTACAGGAGAAATTCGGCTTGCGTTCCTGCTGTAAACAAAGCACAGTTCTTCCTCTTACACTGCAGGGTTTTAGAAGAAGCTAAGCCCGAGAGCCTAGCAAGAGCGTTCCTTGGGGGAGGCGGTTGGCTACACGCAGAACTCCGTGCCAAATAAACTTTATTCAAGGAAGGGACCAGTGTGTAGCTAGAGTGTATACTTGGTAGAAATCACAAGGAGGTAGGCTGCGTGTTCGCTGGAAACAGGGCCTTATGGCACAAGCCTTGCTTTCCCATTTTGAATGCTCCATTCATGCTGCCTTGAAGCTACCTAAATAACAGTTTTAGGACGGGTCTCTAGTCACTGCAGGCAGGGCTCTGGGAAAGGAACGAGTCTTCTCTACATCAACAGGGTGCTTTCATAGCCTGGGTGGGAGCTCCTCCTGATACGCTCTAGAGCTAAAAGGAAACTTGACGTGAGTCCTTTCCTCAAGGTAAAGCCTTGAATAGCCCTGCCGAAGTGGAAGCTTGGAGCAGAGTCCTTGAGGCATTAGCTTTAGGTGTGCTTTCTTTAACGTTAGTAAGCATTTCAGGAAACGGAGGACCTCGCCTGGGCACCCTATTCCCTGCACGAACACCGAGCACCGGCAGGCTCCACTAGGCTGCTAAGAAACTTCCAGGCCCGGAATCCTTTCCCAGTCACTCAGTGTATGCTGAGTGTAGGGCAACACACTGCACTCTTCCCTGGGAGAGCTAGATTTCCTCAGCACTCCAACAGCTCCAGGAACTGTGTTCTCTCACGTCCTACATGTCATGCAAATCTGCCTCATTGCCCTAGGCTGAGCGGCACTGAGAAACCAAAACTGCTTTGCATTCCTTCTACAAAGTCATACCTTAGGACCCCATCCTTACAGGAGAAAGTCAGCTTGCCTTGCTGCTGTAACCAAAGCACAGTTCTTCCTCTTACACTGCAGGGTTTTAGAAGAAGCTAAGCCCGATAGCCTAGCAAGAGCGCTCCTTGGGGGAGGCGTTTGGCTACACGCAGAACTCCGTGCCAAATAAACTTTATTCAAGGAAGGGACCAGTGTGTAGCTAGAGTGTCTACTTACTTGGTAGAAATCACATGGAGGTAGGCTACGTGTTCGCTGGAAACGGGGGCCTTATGGCACAAGCCTTGCTTTCCCATTTTGAGTGCTCCATTCATGCTGCCTTGAAGCTACCTAAATCACAGTTTAGGACGGGTCTCTAGTCACTGCAGGCAGGGCTCTGGGAAAGGAACAAGTGTTCTCTACATCAACAGGGTGCTTTCATAGCCTGGGTGGGAGCTCCTCCTGATACGCTCTAGAGCTAAAAGGAAACTTGACGTGAGTCCTTTCCTCAAGGTAAAGCCTTGAATAGCCCTGCCGAAGTGGAAGCTTGGAGCAGAGTCCTTGAGGCATTAGCTTTAGGTCTGCTTTCTTTAACGTTAGTAAGCATTTCAGGAAACGGAGGACCTCGCCTGGGCACCCTACTCCCTGCACGAACACCGAGCACCGGCAGGCTCCACTAGGCTGCTAAGAAACTTCAGGCCCGGAATCCTTTCCCAGTCACTCAGTGTATGCTGAGTGTAGGGCAACACACTGCACTCTTCCCTGGGAGAGCTAGATTTCCTCAGCACTCCGACAGCTCCAGGAACTGTGTTCTCTCACGTCCTACATGTCATGCCAATCTGCCTCATTGCCCTAGGCTGATCGGCACTGAGAAACCAAAACTGCTTCGCATTCCTTCCACAAAGTCATACATTAAGACCCCATCCTTACAGGAGAAATTCGGCTTGCGTTCCTGCTGTAAACAAAGCACAGTTCTTCCTCTTACACTGCAGGGTTTTAGAAGAAGCTAAGCCCGAGAGCCTAGCAAGAGCGTTCCTTGGGGGAGGCGGTTGGCTACACGCAGAACTCCGTGCCAAATAAACTTTATTCAAGGAAGGGACCAGTGTGTAGCTAGAGTGTATACTTGGTAGAAATCACAAGGAGGTAGGCTGCGTGTTCGCTGGAAACAGGGCCTTATGGCACAAGCCTTGCTTTCCCATTTTGAATGCTCCATTCATGCTGCCTTGAAGCTACCTAAATAACAGTTTTAGGACGGGTCTCTAGTCACTGCAGGCAGGGCTCTGGGAAAGGAACGAGTCTTCTCTACATCAACAGGGTGCTTTCATAGCCTGGGTGGGAGCTCCTCCTGATACGCTCTAGAGCTAAAAGGAAACTTGACGTGAGTCCTTTCCTCAAGGTAAAGCCTTGAATAGCCCTGCCGAAGTGGAAGCTTGGAGCAGAGTCCTTGAGGCATTAGCTTTAGGTGTGCTTTCTTTAACGTTAGTAAGCATTTCAGGAAACGGAGGACCTCGCCTGGGCACCCTATTCCCTGCACGAACACCGAGCACCGGCAGGCTCCACTAGGCTGCTAAGAAACTTCCAGGCCCGGAATCCTTTCCCAGTCACTCAGTGTATGCTGAGTGTAGGGCAACACACTGCACTCTTCCCTGGGAGAGCTAGATTTCCTCAGCACTCCAACAGCTCCAGGAACTGTGTTCTCTCACGTCCTACATGTCATGCAAATCTGCCTCATTGCCCTAGGCTGAGCGGCACTGAGAAACCAAAACTGCTTTGCATTCCTTCTACAAAGTCATACCTTAGGACCCCATCCTTACAGGAGAAAGTCAGCTTGCCTTGCTGCTGTAACCAAAGCACAGTTCTTCCTCTTACACTGCAGGGTTTTAGAAGAAGCTAAGCCCGATAGCCTAGCAAGAGCGCTCCTTGGGGGAGGCGTTTGGCTACACGCAGAACTCCGTGCCAAATAAACTTTATTCAAGGAAGGGACCAGTGTGTAGCTAGAGTGTCTACTTACTTGGTAGAAATCACATGGAGGTAGGCTACGTGTTCGCTGGAAACGGGGGCCTTATGGCACAAGCCTTGCTTTCCCATTTTGAGTGCTCCATTCATGCTGCCTTGAAGCTACCTAAATCACAGTTTAGGACGGGTCTCTAGTCACTGCAGGCAGGGCTCTGGGAAAGGAACAAGTGTTCTCTACATCAACAGGGTGCTTTCATAGCCTGGGTGGGAGCTCCTCCTGATACGCTCTAGAGCTAAAAGGAAACTTGACGTGAGTCCTTTCCTCAAGGTAAAGCCTTGAATAGCCCTGCCGAAGTGGAAGCTTGGAGCAGAGTCCTTGAGGCATTAGCTTTAGGTCTGCTTTCTTTAACGTTAGTAAGCATTTCAGGAAACGGAGGACCTCGCCTGGGCACCCTACTCCCTGCACGAACACCGAGCACCGGCAGGCTCCACTAGGCTGCTAAGAAACTTCAGGCCCGGAATCCTTTCCCAGTCACTCAGTGTATGCTGAGTGTAGGGCAACACACTGCACTCTTCCCTGGGAGAGCTAGATTTCCTCAGCACTCCGACAGCTCCAGGAACTGTGTTCTCTCACGTCCTACATGTCATGCCAATCTGCCTCATTGCCCTAGGCTGAGCGGCACTGAGAAACCAAAACTGCTTCGCATTCCTTCCACAAAGTCATACATTAAGACCCCATCCTTACAGGAGAAATTCGGCTTGCGTTCCTGCTGTAAACAAAGCACAGTTCTTCCTCTTACACTGCAGGGTTTTAGAAGAAGCTAAGCCCGAGAGCCTAGCAAGAGCGTTCCTTGGGGGAGGCGGTTGGCTACACGCAGAACTCCGTGCCAAATAAACTTTATTCAAGGAAGGGACCAGTGTGTAGCTAGAGTGTATACTTGGTAGAAATCACAAGGAGGTAGGCTGCGTGTTCGCTGGAAACAGGGCCTTATGGCACAAGCCTTGCTTTCCCATTTTGAATGCTCCATTCATGCTGCCTTGAAGCTACCTAAATCACAGTTTTAGGACGGGTCTCTAGTCACTGCAGGCAGGGCTCTGGGAAAGGAACGAGTCTTCTCTACATCAACAGCGTGCTTTCATAGCCTGGGTGGGAGCTCCTCCTGATACGCTCTAGAGCTAAAAGGAAAATGACGTGAGTCCTTTCCTCAAGGTAAAGCCTTGAATAGCCCTGCCGAAGTGGAAGCTTGGAGCAGAGTCCTTGAGGCATTAGCTTTAGGTCTGCTTTCTTTAACGTTAGTAAGCATTTCAGGAAACGGAGGACCTCGCCTGGGCACCCTATTCCCTGCACGAACACCGAGCACCGGCAGGCTCCACTAGGCTGCTAAGAAACTTCCAGGCCCGGAATCCTTTCCCAGTCACTCAGTGTATGCTGAGTGTAGGGCAACACACTGCACTCTTCCCTGGGAGAGCTAGATTTCCTCAGCACTCCAACAGCTCCAGGAACTGTGTTCTCTCACGTCCTACATGTCATGCCAATCTGCCTCATTGCCCTAGGCTGAGCGGCACTGAGAAACCAAAACTGCTTCGCATTCCTTCCACAAAGTCATACATTAAGACCCCATCCTTACAGGAGAAATTCGGCTTGCGTTCCTGCTGTAAACAAAGCACAGTTCTTCCTCTTACACTGCAGGGTTTTAGAAGAAGCTAAGCCCGAGAGCCTAGCAAGAGCGCTCCTTGGGGGAGGCGGTTGGCTACACGCAGAACTCCGTGCCAAATAAACTTTATTCAAGGAAGGGACCAGTCTGTAGCTAGAGTGTATACTTGGTAGAAATCACAAGGAGGTAGGCTGCGTGTTCGCTGGAAACAGGGCCTTATGGCACAAGCCTTGCTTTCCCATTTTGAATGCTCCATTCATGCTGCCTTGAAGCTACCTAAATAACAGTTTTAGGACGGGTCTCTAGTCACTGCAGGCAGGGCTCTGGGAAAGGAACTAGTCTTCTCTACATCAACAGGGTGCTTTCATAGCCTGGGTGGGAGCTCCTCCTGATACGCTCTAGAGCTAAAAGGAAACTTGACGTGAGTCCTTTCCTCAAGGTAAAGCCTTGAATAGCCCTGCCGAAGTGGAAGCTTGGAGCAGAGTCCTTGAGGCATTAGCTTTAGGTGTGCTTTCTTTAACGTTAGTAAGCATTTCAGGAAACGGAGGACCTCGCCTGGGCACCCTATTCCCTGCACGAACACCGAGCACCGGCAGGCTCCACTAGGCTGCTAAGAAACTTCCAGGCCCGGAATCCTTTCCCAGTCACTCAGTGTATGCTGAGTGTAGGGCAACACACTGCACTCTTCCCTGGGAGAGCTAGATTTCCTCAGCACTCCAACAGCTCCAGGAACTGTGTTCTCTCACGTCCTACATGTCATGCAAATCTGCCTCATTGCCCTAGGCTGAGCGGCACTGAGAAACCAAAACTGCTTTGCATTCCTTCTACAAAGTCATACCTTAGGACCCCATCCTTACAGGAGAAAGTCAGCTTGCCTTGCTGCTGTAACCAAAGCACAGTTCTTCCTCTTACACTGCAGGGTTTTAGAAGAAGCTAAGCCCGATAGCCTAGCAAGAGCGCTCCTTGGGGGAGGCGTTTGGCTACACGCAGAACTCCGTGCCAAATAAACTTTATTCAAGGAAGGGACCAGTGTGTAGCTAGAGTGTCTACTTACTTGGTAGAAATCACATGGAGGTAGGCTACGTGTTCGCTGGAAACGGGGGCCTTATGGCACAAGCCTTGCTTTCCCATTTTGAGTGCTCCATTCATGCTGCCTTGAAGCTACCTAAATCACAGTTTAGGACGGGTCTCTAGTCACTGCAGGCAGGGCTCTGGGAAAGGAACAAGTGTTCTCTACATCAACAGGGTGCTTTCATAGCCTGGGTGGGAGCTCCTCCTGATACACTCTAGAGCTAAAAGGAAACTTGACGTGAGTCCTTTCCTCAAGGTAAAGCCTTGAATAGCCCTGCCGAAGTGGAAGCTTGGAGCAGAGTCCTTGAGGCATTAGCTTTAGGTCTGCTTTCTTTAACGTTAGTAAGCATTTCAGGAAACGGAGGACCTCGCCTGGGCACCCTACTCCCTGCACGAACACCGAGCACCGGCAGGCTCCACTAGGCTGCTAAGAAACTTCCAGGCCCGGAATCCTTTCCCAGTCACTCAGTGTATGCTGAGTGTAGGCCAACACACTGCACTCTTCCCTGGGAGAGCTAGATTTCCTCAGCACTCCAACAGCTCCAGGAACTGTGTTCTCTCACGTCCTACATGTCATGCAAATCTGCCTCATTGCCCTAGGCTGAGCGGCACTGAGAAACCAAAACTGCTTTGCATTCCTTCTACAAAGTCATACCTTAGGACCCCATCCTTACAGGAGAAAGTCAGCTTGCCTTGCTGCTGTAACCAAAGCACAGTTCTTCCTCTTACACTGCAGGGTTTTAGAAGAAGCTAAGCCCGAGAGCCTAGCAAGAGCGCTCCTTGGGGGAGGCGTTTGGCTACACGCAGAACTCCGTGCCAAATAAACTTTATTCAAGGAAGGGACCAGTGTGTAGCTAGAGTGTCTACTTACTTGGTAGAAATCACATGGAGGTAGGCTACGTGTTCGCTGGAAACGGGGGCCTTATGGCACAAGCCTTGCTTTCCCATTTTGAGTGCTCCATTCATGCTGCCTTGAAGCTACCTAAATCACAGTTTAGGACGGGTCTCTAGTCACTGCAGGCAGGGCTCTGGGAAAGGAACAAGTGTTCTCTACATCAACAGGGTGCTTTCATAGCCTGGGTGGGAGCTCCTCCTGATACGCTCTAGAGCTAAAAGGAAACTTGACGTGAGTCCTTTCCTCAAGGTAAAGCCTTGAATAGCCCTGCCGAAGTGGAAGCTTGGAGCAGAGTCCTTGAGGCATTAGCTTTAGGTCTGCTTTCTTTAACGTTAGTAAGCATTTCAGGAAACGGAGGACCTCGCCTGGGCACCCTACTCCATGCACGAACACCGAGCACCGGCAGGCTCCACTAGGCTGCTAAGAAACTTCCAGGCCCGGAATCCTTTCCCAGTCACTCAGTGTATGCTGAGTGTAGGGCAACACACTGCACTCTTCCCTGGGAGAGCTAGATTTCCTCAGCACTCCAACAGCTCCAGGAACTGTGTTCTCTCACGTCCTACATGTCATGCCAATCTGCCTCATTGCCCTAGGCTGAGCGGCACTGAGAAACCAAAACTGCTTCGCATTCCTTCCACAAAGTCATACATTAAGACCCCATCCTTACAGGAGAAATTCGGCTTGCGTTCCTGCTGTAAACAAAGCACAGTTCTTCCTCTTACACTGCAGGGTTTTAGAAGAAGCTAAGCCCGAGAGCCTAGCAAGAGCGTTCCTTGGGGGAGGCGGTTGGCTACACGCAGAACTCCGTGCCAAATAAACTTTATTCAAGGAAGGGACCAGTGTGTAGCTAGAGTGTATACTTGGTAGAAATCACAAGGAGGTAGGCTGCGTGTTCGCTGGAAACAGGGCCTTATGGCACAAGCCTTGCTTTCCCATTTTGAATGCTCCATTCATGCTGCCTTGAAGCTACCTAAATAACAGTTTTAGGACGGGTCTCTAGTCACTGCAGGCAGGGCTCTGGGAAAGGAACGAGTCTTCTCTACATCAACAGCGTGCTTTCATAGCCTGGGTGGGAGCTCCTCCTGATACGCTCTAGAGCTAAAAGGAAACTTGACGTGAGTCCTTTCCTCAAGGTAAAGCCTTGAATAGCCCTGCCGAAGTGGAAGCTTGGAGCAGAGTCCTTGAGGCATTAGCTTTAGGTGTGCTTTCTTTAACGTTAGTAAGCATTTCAGGAAACGGAGGACCTCTCCTGGGCACCCTATTCCCTGCACGAACACCGAGCACCGGCAGGCTCCACTAGGCTGCTAAGAAACTTCCAGGCCCGGAATCCTTTCCCAGTCACTCAGTGTATGCTGAGTGTAGGGCAACACACTGCACTCTTCCCTGGGAGAGCTAGATTTCCTCAGCACTCCAACAGCTCCAGGAACTGTGTTCTCTCACGTCCTACATGTCATGCAAATCTGCCTCATTGCCCTAGGCTGAGCGGCACTGAGAAACCAAAACTGCTTTGCATTCCTTCTACAAAGTCATACCTTAGGACCCCATCCTTACAGGAGAAAGTCAGCTTGCCTTGCTGCTGTAACCAAAGCACAGTTCTTCCTCTTACACTGCAGGGTTTTAGAAGAAGCTAAGCCCGATAGCCTAGCAAGAGCGCTCCTTGGGGGAGGCGTTTGGCTACACGCAGAACTCCGTGCCAAATAAACTTTATTCAAGGAAGGGACCAGTGTGTAGCTAGAGTGTCTACTTACTTGGTAGAAATCACATGGAGGTAGGCTACGTGTTCGCTGGAAACGGGGGCCTTATGGCACAAGCCTTGCTTTCCCATTTTGAGTGCTCCATTCATGCTGCCTTGAAGCTACCTAAATCACAGTTTAGGACGGGTCTCTAGTCACTGCAGGCAGGGCTCTGGGAAAGGAACAAGTGTTCTCTACATCAACAGGGTGCTTTCATAGCCTGGGTGGGAGCTCCTCCTGATACGCTCTAGAGCTAAAAGGAAACTTGACGTGAGTCCTTTCCTCAAGGTAAAGCCTTGAATAGCCCTGCCGAAGTGGAAGCTTGGAGCAGAGTCCTTGAGGCATTAGCTTTAGGTCTGCTTTCTTTAACGTTAATAAGCATTTCAGGAAACGGAGGACATCGCCTGGGCACCCTACTCCCTGCACGAACACCGAGCACCGGCAGGCTCCACTAGGCTGCTAAGAAACTTCCAGGCCCGGAATCCTTTCCCAGTCACTCAGTGTATGCTGAGTGTAGGGCAACACACTGCACTCTTCCCTGGGAGAGCTAGATTTCCTCAGCACTCCAACAGCTCCAGGAACTGTGTTCTCTCACGTCCTACATGTCATGCCAATCTGCCTCATTGCCCTAGGCTGAGCGGCACTGAGAAACCAAAACTGCTTTGCATTCCTTCTACAAAGTCATACCTTAGGACCCCATCCTTACAGGAGAAAGTCAGCTTGCCTTGCTGCTGTAACCAAAGCACAGTTCTTCCTCTTACACTGCAGGGTTTTAGAAGAAGCTAAACCCGATAGCCTAGCAAGAGCGCTCCTTGGGGGAGGCGTTTGGCTACACGCAGAACTCCGTGCCAAATAAACTTTATTCAAGGAAGGGACCAGTGTGTAGCTAGAGTGTCTACTTACTTGGTAGAAATCACATGGAGGTAGGCTACGTGTTCGCTGGAAACGGGGGCCTTATGGCACAAGCCTTGCTTTCCCATTTTGAGTGCTCCATTCATGCTGCCTTGAAGCTACCTAAATCACAGTTTAGGACGGGTCTCTAGTCACTGCAGGCAGGGCTCTGGGAAAGGAACAAGTGTTCTCTACATCAACAGGGTGCTTTCATAGCCTGGGTGGGAGCTCCTCCTGATACGCTCTAGAGCTAAAAGGAAACTTGACGTGAGTCCTTTCCTCAAGGTAAAGCCTTGAATAGCCCTGCCGAAGTGGAAGCTTGGAGCAGAGTCCTTGAGGCATTAGCTTTAGGTCTGCTTTCTTTAAAGTTAGTAAGCATTTCAGGAAACGGAGGACCTCGCCTGGGCACCCTACTCCCTGCACGAACACCGAGCACCGGCAGGCTCCACTAGGCTGCTAAGAAACTTCAGGCCCGGAATCCTTTCCCAGTCACTCAGTGTATGCTGAGTGTAGGGCAACACACTGCACTCTTCCCTGGGAGAGCTAGATTTCCTCAGCACTCCGAAAGCTCCAGGAACTGTGTTCTCTCACGTCCTACATGTCATGCCAATCTGCCTCATTGCCCTAGGCTGAGCGGCACTGAGAAACCAAAACTGCTTCGCATTCCTTCCACAAAGTCATACATTAAGACCCCATCCTTACAGGAGAAATTCGGCTTGCGTTCCTGCTGTAAACAAAGCACAGTTCTTCCTCTTACACTGCAGGGTTTTAGAAGAAGCTAAGCCCGAGAGCCTAGCAAGAGCGTTCCTTGGGGGAGGCGGTTGGCTACACGCAGAACTCCGTGCCAAATAAACTTTATTCAAGGAAGGGACCAGTGTGTAGCTAGAGTGTATACTTGGTAGAAATCACAAGGAGGTAGGCTGCGTGTTCGCTGGAAACAGGGCCTTATGGCACAAGCCTTGCTTTCCCATTTTGAATGCTCCATTCATGCTGCCTTGAAGCTACCTAAATAACAGTTTTAGGACGGGTCTCTAGTCACTGCAGGCAGGGCTCTGGGAAAGGAACGAGTCTTCTCTACATCAACAGCGTGCTTTCATAGCCTGGGTGGGAGCTCCTCCTGATACGCTCTAGAGCTAAAAGGAAACTTGACGTGAGTCCTTTCCTCAAGGTAAAGCCTTGAATAGCCCTGCCGAAGTGGAAGCTTGGAGCAGAGTCCTTGAGGCATGAGCTTTAGGTCTGCTTTCTTTAACGTTAGTAAGCATTTCAGGAAACGGAGGACCTCGCCTGGGCACCCTACTCCCTGCACGAACACCGAGCACCGGCAGGCTCCACTAGGCTGCTAAGAAACTTCAGGCCCGGAATCCTTTCCCAGTCACTCAGTGTATGCTGAGTGTAGGGCAACACACTGCACTCTTCCCTGGGAGAGTTAGATTTCCTCAGCACTCCGACAGCTCCAGGAACTGTGTTCTCTCACGTCCTACATGTCATGCCAATCTGCCTCATTGCCCTAGGCTGAGCGGCACTGAGAAACCAAAACTGCTTCGCATTCCTTCCACAAAGTCATACATTAAGACCCCATCCTTACAGGAGAAATTCGGCTTGCGTTCCTGCTGTAAACAAAGCACAGTTCTTCCTCTTACACTGCAGGGTTTTAGAAGAAGCTAAGCCCGAGAGCCTAGCAAGAGCGCTCCTTGGGGGAGGCGTTTGGCTACACGCAGAACTCCGTGCCAAATAAACTTTATTCAAGGAAGGGACCAGTGTGTAGCTAGAGTGTCTACTTACTTGGTAGAAATCACATGGAGGTAGGCTACGTGTTCGCTGGAAACGGGGGCCTTATGGCACAAGCCTTGCTTTCCCATTTTGAGTGCTCCATTCATGCTGCCTTGAAGCTACCTAAATCACAGTTTAGGACGGGTCTCTAGTCACTGCAGGCAGGGCTCTGGGAAAGGAACAAGTGTTCTCTACATCAACAGGGTGCTTTCATAGCCTGGGTGGGAGCTCCTCCTGATACGCTCTAGAGCTAAAAGGAAACTTGACGTGAGTCCTTTCCTCAAGGTAAAGCCTTGAATAGCCCTGCCGAAGTGGAAGCTTGGAGCAGAGTCCTTGAGGCATTAGCTTTAGGTCTGCTTTCTTTAACGTTAGTAAGCATTTCAGGAAACGGAGGACCTCGCCTGGGCACCCTACTCCATGCACGAACACCGAGCACCGGCAGGCTCCACTAGGCTGCTAAGAAACTTCCAGGCCCGGAATCCTTTCCCAGTCACTCAGTGTATGCTGAGTGTAGGGCAACACACTGCACTCTTCCCTGGGAGAGCTAGATTTCCTCAGCACTCCAACAGCTCCAGGAACTGTGTTCTCTCACGTCCTACATGTCATGCCAATCTGCCTCATTGCCCTAGGCTGAGCGGCACTGAGAAACCAAAACTGCTTCGCATTCCTTCCACAAAGTCATACATTAAGACCCCATCCTTACAGGAGAAATTCGGCTTGCGTTCCTGCTGTAAACAAAGCACAGTTCTTCCTCTTACACTGCAGGGTTTTAGAAGAAGCTAAGCCCGAGAGCCTAGCAAGAGCGTTCCTTGGGGGAGGCGGTTGGCTACACGCAGAACTCCGTGCCAAATAAACTTTATTCAAGGAAGGGACCAGTGTGTAGCTAGAGTGTATACTTGGTAGAAATCACAAGGAGGTAGGCTGCGTGTTCGCTGGAAACAGGGCCTTATGGCACAAGCCTTGCTTTCCCATTTTGAATGCTCCATTCATGCTGCCTTGAAGCTACCTAAATCACAGTTTTAGGACGGGTCTCTAGTCACTGCAGGCAGGGCTCTGGGAAAGGAACGAGTCTTCTCTACATCAACAGCGTGCTTTCATAGCCTGGGTGGGAGCTCCTCCTGATACGCTCTAGAGCTAAAAGGAAACTTGACGTGAGTCCTTTCCTCAAGGTAAAGCCTTGAATAGCCCTGCCGAAGTTGAAGCTTGGAGCAGAGTCCTTGAGGCATTAGCTTTAGGTGTGCTTTCTTTAACGTTAGTAAGCATTTCAGGAAACGGAGGACCTCTCCTGGGCACCCTATTCCCTGCACGAACACCGAGCACCGGCAGGCTCCACTAGGCTGCTAAGAAACTTCCAGGCCCGGAATCCTTTCCCAGTCACTCAGTGTATGCTGAGTGTAGGGCAACACACTGCACTCTTCCCTGGGAGAGCTAGATTTCCTCAGCACTCCAACAGCTCCAGGAACTGTGTTCTCTCACGTCCTACATGTCATGCAAATCTGCCTCATTGCCCTAGGCTGAGCGGCACTGAGAAACCAAAACTGCTTTGCATTCCTTCTACAAAGTCATACCTTAGGACCCCATCCTTACAGGAGAAAGTCAGCTTGCCTTGCTGCTGTAACCAAAGCACAGTTCTTCCTCTTACACTGCAGGGTTTTAGAAGAAGCTAAGCCCGATAGCCTAGCAAGAGCGCTCCTTGGGGGAGGCGTTTGGCTACACGCAGAACTCCGTGCCAAATAAACTTTATTCAAGGAAGGGACCAGTGTGTAGCTAGAGTGTCTACTTACTTGGTAGAAATCACATGGAGGTAGGCTACGTGTTCGCTGGAAACGGGGGCCTTATGGCACAAGCCTTGCTTTCCCATTTTGAGTGCTCCATTCATGCTGCCTTGAAGCTCCCTAAATCACAGTTTAGGACGGGTCTCTAGTCACTGCAGGCAGGGCTCTGGGAAAGGAACAAGTGTTCTCTACATCAACAGGGTGCTTTCATAGCCTGGGTGGGAGCTCCTCCTGATACGCTCTAGAGCTAAAAGGAAACTTGACGTGAGTCCTTTCCTCAAGGTAAAGCCTTGAATAGCCCTGCCGAAGTGGAAGCTTGGAGCAGAGTCCTTGAGGCATTAGCTTTAGGTCTGCTTTCTTTAACGTTAGTAAGCATTTCAGGAAACGGAGGACATCGCCTGGGCACCCTACTCCCTGCACGAACACCGAGCACCGGCAGGCTCCACTAGGCTGCTAAGAAACTTCCAGGCCCGGAATCCTTTCCCAGTCACTCAGTGTATGCTGAGTGTAGGGCAACACACTGCACTCTTCCCTGGGAGAGCTAGATTTCCTCAGCACTCCAACAGCTCCAGGAACTGTGTTCTCTCACGTCCTACATGTCATGCCAATCTGCCTCATTGCCCTAGGCTGAGCGGCACTGAGAAACCAAAACTGCTTTGCATTCCTTCTACAAAGTCATACCTTAGGACCCCATCCTTACAGGAGAAAGTCAGCTTGCCTTGCTGCTGTAACCAAAGCACAGTTCTTCCTCTTACACTGCAGGGTTTTAGAAGAAGCTAAACCCGATAGCCTAGCAAGAGCGCTCCTTGGGGGAGGCGTTTGGCTACACGCAGAACTCCGTGCCAAATAAACTTTATTCAAGGAAGGGACCAGTGTGTAGCTAGAGTGTCTACTTACTTGGTAGAAATCACATGGAGGTAGGCTACGTGTTCGCTGGAAACGGGGGCCTTATGGCACAAGCCTTGCTTTCCCATTTTGAGTGCTCCATTCATGCTGCCTTGAAGCTACCTAAATCACAGTTTAGGACGGGTCTCTAGTCACTGCAGGCAGGGCTCTGGGAAAGGAACAAGTGTTCTCTACATCAACAGGGTGCTTTCATAGCCTGGGTGGGAGCTCCTCCTGATACGCTCTAGAGCTAAAAGGAAACTTGACGTGAGTCCTTTCCTCAAGGTAAAGCCTTGAATAGCCCTGCCGAAGTGGAAGCTTGGAGCAGAGTCCTTGAGGCATTAGCTTTAGGTCTGCTTTCTTTAAAGTTAGTAAGCATTTCAGGAAACGGAGGACCTCGCCTGGGCACCCTACTCCCTGCACGAACACCGAGCACCGGCAGGCTCCACTAGGCTGCTAAGAAACTTCAGGCCCGGAATCCTTTCCCAGTCACTCAGTGTATGCTGAGTGTAGGGCAACACACTGCACTCTTCCCTGGGAGAGCTAGATTTCCTCAGCACTCCGACAGCTCCAGGAACTGTGTTCTCTCACGTCCTACATGTCATGCCAATCTGCCTCATTGCCCTAGGCTGAGCGGCACTGAGAAACCAAAACTGCTTCGCATTCCTTCCACAAAGTCATACATTAAGACCCCATCCTTACAGGAGAAATTCGGCTTGCGTTCCTGCTGTAAACAAAGCACAGTTCTTCCTCTTACACTGCAGGGTTTTAGAAGAAGCTAAGCCCGAGAGCCTAGCAAGAGCGTTCCTTGGGGGAGGCGGTTGGCTACACGCAGAACTCCGTGCCAAATAAACTTTATTCAAGGAAGGGACCAGTGTGTAGCTAGAGTGTATACTTGGTAGAAATCACAAGGAGGTAGGCTGCGTGTTCGCTGGAAACAGGGCCTTATGGCACAAGCCTTGCTTTCCCATTTTGAATGCTCCATTCATGCTGCCTTGAAGCTACCTAAATAACAGTTTTAGGACGGGTCTCTAGTCACTGCAGGCAGGGCTCTGGGAAAGGAACGAGTCTTCTCTACATCAACAGCGTGCTTTCATAGCCTGGGTGGGAGCTCCTCCTGATACGCTCTAGAGCTAAAAGGAAACTTGACGTGAGTCCTTTCCTCAAGGTAAAGCCTTGAATAGCCCTGCCGAAGTGGAAGCTTGGAGCAGAGTCCTTGAGGCATGAGCTTTAGGTCTGCTTTCTTTAACGTTAGTAAGCATTTCAGGAAACGGAGGACCTCGCCTGGGCACCCTACTCCCTGCACGAACACCGAGCACCGGCAGGCTCCACTAGGCTGCTAAGAAACTTCAGGCCCGGAATCCTTTCCCAGTCACTCAGTGTATGCTGAGTGTAGGGCAACACACTGCACTCTTCCCTGGGAGAGTTAGATTTCCTCAGCACTCCGACAGCTCCAGGAACTGTGTTCTCTCACGTCCTACATGTCATGCCAATCTGCCTCATTGCCCTAGGCTGAGCGGCACTGAGAAACCAAAACTGCTTCGCATTCCTTCCACAAAGTCATACATTAAGACCCCATCCTTACAGGAGAAATTCGGCTTGCGTTCCTGCTGTAAACAAAGCACAGTTCTTCCTCTTACACTGCAGGGTTTTAGAAGAAGCTAAGCCCGAGAGCCTAGCAAGAGCGCTCCTTGGGGGAGGCGTTTGGCTACACGCAGAACTCCGTGCCAAATAAACTTTATTCAAGGAAGGGACCAGTGTGTAGCTAGAGTGTCTACTTACTTGGTAGAAATCACATGGAGGTAGGCTACGTGTTCGCTGGAAACGGGGGCCTTATGGCACAAGCCTTGCTTTCCCATTTTGAGTGCTCCATTCATGCTGCCTTGAAGCTACCTAAATCACAGTTTAGGACGGGTCTCTAGTCACTGCAGGCAGGGCTCTGGGAAAGGAACAAGTGTTCTCTACATCAACAGGGTGCTTTCATAGCCTGGGTGGGAGCTCCTCCTGATACGCTCTAGAGCTAAAAGGAAACTTGACGTGAGTCCTTTCCTCAAGGTAAAGCCTTGAATAGCCCTGCCGAAGTGGAAGCTTGGAGCAGAGTCCTTGAGGCATTAGCTTTAGGTCTGCTTTCTTTAACGTTAGTAAGCATTTCAGGAAACGGAGGACCTCGCCTGGGCACCCTACTCCATGCACGAACACCGAGCACCGGCAGGCTCCACTAGGCTGCTAAGAAACTTCCAGGCCCGGAATCCTTTCCCAGTCACTCAGTGTATGCTGAGTGTAGGGCAACACAATGCACTCTTCCCTGGGAGAGCTAGATTTCCTCAGCACTCCAACAGCTCCAGGAACTGTGTTCTCTCACGTCCTACATGTCATGCCAATCTGCCTCATTGCCCTAGGCTGAGCGGCACTGAGAAACCAAAACTGCTTCGCATTCCTTCCACAAAGTCATACATTAAGACCCCATCCTTACAGGAGAAATTCGGCTTGCGTTCCTGCTGTAAACAAAGCACAGTTCTTCCTCTTACACTGCAGGGTTTTAGAAGAAGCTAAGCCCGAGAGCCTAGCAAGAGCGTTCCTTGGGGGAGGCGGTTGGCTACACGCAGAACTCCGTGCCAAATAAACTTTATTCAAGGAAGGGACCAGTGTGTAGCTAGAGTGTATACTTGGTAGAAATCACAAGGAGGTAGGCTGCGTGTTCGCTGGAAACAGGGCCTTATGGCACAAGCCTTGCTTTCCCATTTTGAATGCTCCATTCATGCTGCCTTGAAGCTACCTAAATCACAGTTTTAGGACGGGTCTCTAGTCACTGCAGGCAGGGCTCTGGGAAAGGAACGAGTCTTCTCTACATCAACAGCGTGCTTTCATAGCCTGGGTGGGAGCTCCTCCTGATACGCTCTAGAGCTAAAAGGAAACTTGACGTGAGTCCTTTCCTCAAGGTAAAGCCTTGAATAGCCCTGCCGAAGTTGAAGCTTGGAGCAGAGTCCTTGAGGCATTAGCTTTAGGTGTGCTTTCTTTAACGTTAGTAAGCATTTCAGGAAACGGAGGACCTCTCCTGGGCACCCTATTCCCTGCACGAACACCGAGCACCGGCAGGCTCCACTAGGCTGCTAAGAAACTTCCAGGCCCGGAATCCTTTCCCAGTCACTCAGTGTATGCTGAGTGTAGGGCAACACACTGCACTCTTCCCTGGGAGAGCTAGATTTCCTCAGCACTCCAACAGCTCCAGGAACTGTGTTCTCTCACGTCCTACATGTCATGCAAATCTGCCTCATTGCCCTAGGCTGAGCGGCACTGAGAAACCAAAACTGCTTTGCATTCCTTCTACAAAGTCATACCTTAGGACCCCATCCTTACAGGAGAAAGTCAGCTTGCCTTGCTGCTGTAACCAAAGCACAGTTCTTCCTCTTACACTGCAGGGTTTTAGAAGAAGCTAAGCCCGATAGCCTAGCAAGAGCGCTCCTTGGGGGAGGCGTTTGGCTACACGCAGAACTCCGTGCCAAATAAACTTTATTCAAGGAAGGGACCAGTGTGTAGCTAGAGTGTCTACTTACTTGGTAGAAATCACATGGAGGTAGGCTACGTGTTCGCTGGAAACGGGGGCCTTATGGCACAAGCCTTGCTTTCCCATTTTGAGTGCTCCATTCATGCTGCCTTGAAGCTCCCTAAATCACAGTTTAGGACGGGTCTCTAGTCACTGCAGGCAGGGCTCTGGGAAAGGAACAAGTGTTCTCTACATCAACAGGGTGCTTTCATAGCCTGGGTGGGAGCTCCTCCTGATACGCTCTAGAGCTAAAAGGAAACTTGACGTGAGTCCTTTCCTCAAGGTAAAGCCTTGAATAGCCCTGCCGAAGTGGAAGCTTGGAGCAGAGTCCTTGAGGCATTAGCTTTAGGTCTGCTTTCTTTAACGTTAGTAAGCATTTCAGGAAACGGAGGACATCGCCTGGGCACCCTACTCCCTGCACGAACACCGAGCACCGGCAGGCTCCACTAGGCTGCTAAGAAACTTCCAGGCCCGGAATCCTTTCCCAGTCACTCAGTGTATGCTGAGTGTAGGGCAACACACTGCACTCTTCCCTGGGAGAGCTAGATTTCCTCAGCACTCCAACAGCTCCAGGAACTGTGTTCTCTCACGTCCTACATGTCATGCCAATCTGCCTCATTGCCCTAGGCTGAGCGGCACTGAGAAACCAAAACTGCTTCGCATTCCTTCCACAAAGTCATACATTAAGACCCCATCCTTACAGGAGAAATTCGGCTTGCGTTCCTGCTGTAAACAAAGCACAGTTCTTCCTCTTACACTGCAGGGTTTTAGAAGAAGCTAAGCCCGAGAGCCTAGCAAGAGCGTTCCTTGGGGGAGGCGGTTGGCTACACGCAGAACTCCGTGCCAAATAAACTTTATTCAAGGAAGGGACCAGTGTGTAGCTAGAGTGTATACTTGGTAGAAATCACAAGGAGGTAGGCTGCGTGTTCGCTGGAAACAGGGCCTTATGGCACAAGCCTTGCTTTCCCATTTTGAATGCTCCATTCATGCTGCCTTGAAGCTACCTAAATAACAGTTTTAGGACGGGTCTCTAGTCACTGCAGGCAGGGCTCTGGGAAAGGAACGAGTCTTCTCTACATCAACAGCGTGCTTTCATAGCCTGGGTGGGAGCTCCTCCTGATACGCTCTAGAGCTAAAAGGAAACTTGACGTGAGTCCTTTCCTCAAGGTAAAGCCTTGAATAGCCCTGCCGAAGTGGAAGCTTGGAGCAGAGTCCTTGAGGCATTAGCTTTAGGTGTGCTTTCTTTAACGTTAGTAAGCATTTCAGGAAACGGAGGACCTCTCCTGGGCACCCTATTCCCTGCACGAACACCGAGCACCGGCAGGCTCCACTAGGCTGCTAAGAAACTTCCAGGCCCGGAATCCTTTCCCAGTCACTCAGTGTATGCTGAGTGTAGGGCAACACACTGCACTCTTCCCTGGGAGAGCTAGATTTCCTCAGCACTCCAACAGCTCCAGGAACTGTGTTCTCTCACGTCCTACATGTCATGCCAATCTGCCTCATTGCCCTAGGCTGAGCGGCACTGAGAAACCAAAACTGCTTTGCATTCCTTCTACAAAGTCATACCTTAGGACCCCATCCTTACAGGAGAAAGTCAGCTTGCCTTGCTGCTGTAACCAAAGCACAGTTCTTCCTCTTACACTGCAGGGTTTTAGAAGAAGCTAAGCCCGAGAGCCTAGCAAGAGCGCTCCTTGGGGGAGGCGTTTGGCTACACGCAGAACTCCGTGCCAAATAAACTTTATTCAAGGAAGGGACCAGTGTGTAGCTAGAGTGTCTACTTACTTGGTAGAAATCACATGGAGGTAGGCTACGTGTTCGCTGGAAACGGGGGCCTTATGGCACAAGCCTTGCTTTCCCATTTTGAGTGCTCCATTCATGCTGCCTTGAAGCTACCTAAATCACAGTTTAGGACGGGTCTCTAGTCACTGCAGGCAGGGCTCTGGGAAAGGAACAAGTGTTCTCTACATCAACAGGGTGCTTTCATAGCCTGGGTGGGAGCTCCTCCTGATACGCTCTAGAGCTAAAAGGAAACTTGACGTGAGTCCTTTCCTCAAGGTAAAGCCTTGAATAGCCCTGCCGAAGTGGAAGCTTGGAGCAGAGTCCTTGAGGCATTAGCTTTAGGTCTGCTTTCTTTAACGTTAGTAAGCATTTCAGGAAACGGAGGACCTCGCCTGGGCACCCTACTCCCTGCACGAACACCGAGCACCGGCAGGCTCCACTAGGCTGCTAAGAAACTTCAGGCCCGGAATCCTTTCCCAGTCACTCAGTGTATGCTGAGTGTAGGGCAACACACTGCACTCTTCCCTGGGAGAGCTAGATTTCCTCAGCACTCCGACAGCTCCAGGAACTGTGTTCTCTCACGTCCTACATGTCATGCCAATCTGCCTCATTGCCCTAGGCTGAGCGGCACTGAGAAACCAAAACTGCTTCGCATTCCTTCCACAAAGTCATACATTAAGACCCCATCCTTACAGGAGAAATTCGGCTTGCGTTCCTGCTGTAAACAAAGCACAGTTCTTCCTCTTACACTGCAGGGTTTTAGAAGAAGCTAAGCCCGAGAGCCTAGCAAGAGCGTTCCTTGGGGGAGGCGGTTGGCTACACGCAGAACTCCGTGCCAAATAAACTTTATTCAAGGAAGGGACCAGTGTGTAGCTAGAGTGTATACTTGGTAGAAATCACAAGGAGGTAGGCTGCGTGTTCGCTGGAAACAGGGCCTTATGGCACAAGCCTTGCTTTCCCATTTTGAATGCTCCATTCATGCTGCCTTGAAGCTACCGAAATAACAGTTTTAGGACGGGTCTCTAGTCACTGCAGGCAGGGCTCTGGGAAAGGAACGAGTCTTCTCTACATCAACAGCGTGCTTTCATAGCCTGGGTGGGAGCTCCTCCTGATACGCTCTAGAGCTAAAAGGAAACTTGACGTGAGTCCTTTCCTCAAGGTAAAGCCTTGAATAGCCCTGCCGAAGTGGAAGCTTGGAGCAGAGTCCTTGAGGCATGAGCTTTAGGTCTGCTTTCTTTAACGTTAGTAAGCATTTCAGGAAACGGAGGACCTCGCCTGGGCACCCTACTCCCTGCACGAACACCGAGCACCGGCAGGCTCCACTAGGCTGCTAAGAAACTTCAGGCCCGGAATCCTTTCCCAGTCACTCAGTGTATGCTGAGTGTAGGGCAACACACTGCACTCTTCCCTGGGAGAGTTAGATTTCCTCAGCACTCCGACAGCTCCAGGAACTGTGTTCTCTCACGTCCTACATGTCATGCCAATCTGCCTCATTGCCCTAGGCTGAGCGGCACTGAGAAACCAAAACTGCTTCGCATTCCTTCCACAAAGTCATACATTAAGACCCCATCCTTACAGGAGAAATTCGGCTTGCGTTCCTGCTGTAAACAAAGCACAGTTCTTCCTCTTACACTGCAGGGTTTTAGAAGAAGCTAAGCCCGAGAGCCTAGCAAGAGCGTTCCTTGGGGGAGGCGGTTGGCTACACGCAGAACTCCGTGCCAAATAAACTTTATTCAAGGAAGGGACCAGTGTGTAGCTAGAGTGTATACTTGGTAGAAATCACATGGAGGTAGGCTGCGTGTTCGCTGGAAACAGGGCCTTATGGCACAAGCCTTGCTTTCCCATTTTGAATGCTCCATTCATGCTGCCTTGAAGCTACCTAAATAACAGTTTTAGGACGGGTCTCTAGTCACTGCAGGCAGGGCTCTGGGAAAGGAACGAGTCTTCTCTACATCAACAGCGTGCTTTCATAGCCTGGGTGGGAGCTCCTCCTGATACGCTCTAGAGCTAAAAGGAAAATGACGTGAGTCCTTTCCTCAAGGTAAAGCCTTGAATAGCCCTGCCGAAGTGGAAGCTTGGAGCAGAGTCCTTGAGGCATTAGCTTTAGGTGTGCTTTCTTTAACGTTAGTAAGCATTTCAGGAAACGGAGGACCTCGCCTGGGCACCCTATTCCCTGCACGAACACCGAGCACCGGCAGGCTCCACTAGGCTGCTAAGAAACTTCCAGGCCCGGAATCCTTTCCCAGTCACTCAGTGTATGCTGAGTGTAGGGCAACACACTGCACTCTTCCCTGGGAGAGCTAGATTTCCTCAGCACTCCAACAGCTCCAGGAACTGTGTTCTCTCACGTCCTACATGTCATGCCAATCTGCCTCATTGCCCTAGGCTGAGCGGCACTGAGAAACCAAAACTGCTTCGCATTCCTTCCACAAAGTCATACATTAAGACCCCATCCTTACAGGAGAAATTCGGCTTGCGTTCCTGCTGTAAACAAAGCACAGTTCTTCCTCTTACACTGCAGGGTTTTAGAAGAAGCTAAGCCCGAGAGCCTAGCAAGAGCGCTCCTTGGGGGAGGCGGTTGGCTACACGCAGAACTCCGTGCCAAATAAACTTTATTCAAGGAAGGGACCAGTGTGTAGCTAGAGTGTATACTTGGTAGAAATCACAAGGAGGTAGGCTGCGTGTTCGCTGGAAACAGGGCCTTATGGCACAAGCCTTGCTTTCCCATTTTGAATGCTCCATTCATGCTGCCTTGAAGCTACCTAAATAACAGTTTTAGGACGGGTCTCTAGTCACTGCAGGCAGGGCTCTGGGAAAGGAACTAGTCTTCTCTACATCAACAGGGTGCTTTCATAGCCTGGGTGGGAGCTCCTCCTGATACGCTCTAGAGCTAAAAGGAAACTTGACGTGAGTCCTTTCCTCAAGGTAAAGCCTTGAATAGCCCTGCCGAAGTGGAAGCTTGCAGCAGAGTCCTTGAGGCATTAGCTTTAGGTCTGCTTTCTTTAACGTTAGTAAGCATTTCAGGAAACGGAGGACCTCGCCTGGGCACCCTATTCCCTGCACGAACACCGAGCACCGGCAGGCTCCACTAGGCTGCTAAGAAACTTCCAGGCCCGGAATCCTTTCCCAGTCACTCAGTGTATGCTGAGTGTAGGGCAACACACTGCACTCTTCCCTGGGAGAGCTAGATTTCCTCAGCACTCCAACAGCTCCAGGAACTGTGTTCTCTCACGTCCTACATGTCATGCAAATCTGCCTCATTGCCCTAGGCTGAGCGGCACTGAGAAACCAAAACTGCTTTGCATTCCTTCTACAAAGTCATACCTTAGGACCCCATCCTTACAGGAGAAAGTCAGCTTGCCTTGCTGCTGTAACCAAAGCACAGTTCTTACTCTTACACTGCAGGGTTTTAGAAGAAGCTAAGCCCGATATCCTAGCAAGAGCGCTCCTTGGGGGAGGCGTTTGGCTACACGCAGAACTCCGTGCCAAATAAACTTTATTCAAGGAAGGGACCAGTGTGTAGCTAGAGTGTATACTTGGTAGAAATCACAAGGAGGTAGGCTGCGTGTTCGCTGGAAACAGGGCCTTATGGCACAAGCCTTGCTTTCCCATTTTGAATGCTCCATTCATGCTGCCTTGAAGCTACCTAAATAACAGTTTTAGGACGGGTCTCTAGTCACTGCAGGCAGGGCTCTGGGAAAGGAACGAGTCTTCTCTACATCAACAGCGTGCTTTCATAGCCTGGGTGGGAGCTCCTCCTGATACGCTCTAGAGCTAAAAGGAAACTTGACGTGAGTCCTTTCCTCAAGGTAAAGCCTTGAATAGCCCTTCCGAAGTGGAAGCTTGGAGCAGAGTCCTTGAGGCATTAGCTTTAGGTCTGCTTTCTTTAACGTTAGTAAGCATTTCAGGAAACGGAGGACCTCTCCTGGGCACCCTATTCCCTGCACGAACACCGAGCACCGGCAGGCTCCACTAGGCTGCTAAGAAACTTCCAGGCCCGGAATCCTTTCCCAGTCACTCAGTGTATGCTGAGTGTAGGGCAACACACTGCACTCTTCCCTGGGAGAGCTAGATTTCCTCAGCACTCCAACAGCTCCAGGAACTGTGTTCTCTCACGTCCTACATGTCATGCAAATCTGCCTCATTGCCCTAGGCTGAGCGGCACTGAGAAACCAAAACTGCTTTGCATTCCTTCTACAAAGTCATACCTTAGGACCCCATCCTTACAGGAGAAAGTCAGCTTGCCTTGCTGCTGTAACCAAAGCACAGTTCTTCCTCTTACACTGCAGGGTTTTAGAAGAAGCTAAGCCCGATATCCTAGCAAGAGCGCTCCTTGGGGGAGGCGTTTGGCTACACGCAGAACTCCGTGCCAAATAAACTTTATTCAAGGAAGGGACCAGTGTGTAGCTAGAGTGTCTACTTACTTGGTAGAAATCACATGGAGGTAGGCTACGTGTTCGCTGGAAACGGGGGCCTTATGGCACAAGCCTTGCTTTCCCATTTTGAGTGCTCCATTCATGCTGCCTTGAAGCTACCTAAATCACAGTTTAGGACGGGTCTCTAGTCACTGCAGGCAGGGCTCTGGGAAAGGAACAAGTGTTCTCTACATCAACAGGGTGCTTTCATAGCCTGGGTGGGAGCTCCTCCTGATACACTCTAGAGCTAAAAGGAAACTTGACGTGAGTCCTTTCCTCAAGGTAAAGCCTTGAATAGCCCTGCCGAAGTGGAAGCTTGGAGCAGAGTCCTTGAGGCATTAGCTTTAGGTCTGCTTTCTTTAACGTTAGTAAGCATTTCAGGAAACGGAGGACCTCGCCTGGGCACCCTACTCCCTGCACGAACACCGAGCACCGGCAGGCTCCACTAGGCTGCTAAGAAACTTCCAGGCCCGGAATCCTTTCCCAGTCACTCAGTGTATGCTGAGTGTAGGGCAACACACTGCACTCTTCCCTGGGAGAGCTAGATTTCCTCAGCACTCCAACAGCTCCAGGAACTGTGTTCTCTCACGTCCTACATGTCATGCAAATCTGCCTCATTGCCCTAGGCTGAGCGGCACTGAGAAACCAAAACTGCTTTGCATTCCTTCTACAAAGTCATACCTTAGGACCCCATCCTTACAGGAGAAAGTCAGCTTGCCTTGCTGCTGTAACCAAAGCACAGTTCTTCCTCTTACACTGCAGGGTTTTAGAAGAAGCTAAGCCCGATATCCTAGCAAGAGCGCTCCTTGGGGGAGGCGTTTGGCTACACGCAGAACTCCGTGCCAAATAAACTTTATTCAAGGAAGGGACCAGTGTGTAGCTAGAGTGTCTACTTACTTGGTAGAAATCACATGGAGGTAGGCTACGTGTTCGCTGGAAACGGGGGCCTTATGGCACAAGCCTTGCTTTCCCATTTTGAGTGCTCCATTCATGCTGCCTTGAAGCTACCTAAATCACAGTTTAGGACGGGTCTCTAGTCACTGCAGGCAGGGCTCTGGGAAAGGAACAAGTGTTCTCTACATCAACAGGGTGCTTTCATAGCCTGGGTGGGAGCTCCTCCTGATACGCTCTAGAGCTAAAAGGAAACTTGACGTGAGTCCTTTCCTCAAGGTAAAGCCTTGAATAGCCCTGCCGAAGTGGAAGCTTGGAGCAGAGTCCTTGAGGCATTAGCTTTAGGTCTGCTTTCTTTAACGTTAGTAAGCATTTCAGGAAACGGAGGACCTCGCCTGGGCACCCTACTCCATGCACGAACACCGAGCACCGGCAGGCTCCACTAGGCTGCTAAGAAACTTCCAGGCCCGGAATCCTTTCCCAGTCACTCAGTGTATGCTGAGTGTAGGGCAACACACTGCACTCTTCCCTGGGAGAGCTAGATTTCCTCAGCACTGCAACAGCTCCAGGAACTGTGTTCTCTCACGTCCTACATGTCATGCCAATCTGCCTCATTGCCCTAGGCTGAGCGGCACTGAGAAACCAAAACTGCTTCGCATTCCTTCCACAAAGTCATACATTAAGACCCCATCCTTACAGGAGAAATTCGGCTTGCGTTCCTGCTGTAAACAAAGCACAGTTCTTCCTCTTACACTGCAGGGTTTTAGAAGAAGCTAAGCCCGAGAGCCTAGCAAGAGCGTTCCTTGGGGGAGGCGGTTGGCTACACGCAGAACTCCGTGCCAAATAAACTTTATTCAAGGAAGGGACCAGTGTGTAGCTAGAGTGTATACTTGGTAGAAATCACAAGGAGGTAGGCTGCGTGTTCGCTGGAAACAGGGCCTTATGGCACAAGCCTTGCTTTCCCATTTTGAATGCTCCATTCATGCTGCCTTGAAGCTACCTAAATAACAGTTTTAGGACGGGTCTCTAGTCACTGCAGGCAGGGCTCTGGGAAAGGAACGAGTCTTCTCTACATCAACAGCGTGCTTTCATAGCCTGGGTGGGAGCTCCTCCTGATACGCTCTAGAGCTAAAAGGAAACTTGACGTGAGTCCTTTCCTCAAGGTAAAGCCTTGAATAGCCCTGCCGAAGTGGAAGCTTGGAGCAGAGTCCTTGAGGCATTAGCTTTAGGTGTGCTTTCTTTAACGTTAGTAAGCATTTCAGGAAACGGAGGACCTCTCCTGGGCACCCTATTCCCTGCACGAACACCGAGCACCGGCAGGCTCCACTAGGCTGCTAAGAAACTTCCAGGCCCGGAATCCTTTCCCAGTCACTCAGTGTATGCTGAGTGTAGGGCAACACACTGCACTCTTCCCTGGGAGAGCTAGATTTCCTCAGCACTCCAACAGCTCCAGGAACTGTGTTCTCTCACGTCCTACATGTCATGCAAATCTGCCTCATTGCCCTAGGCTGAGCGGCACTGAGAAACCAAAACTGCTTTGCATTCCTTCTACAAAGTCATACCTTAGGACCCCATCCTTACAGGAGAAAGTCAGCTTGCCTTGCTGCTGTAACCAAAGCACAGTTCTTCCTCTTACACTGCAGGGTTTTAGAAGAAGCTAAGCCCGATAGCCTAGCAAGAGCGCTCCTTGGGGGAGGCGTTTGGCTACACGCAGAACTCCGTGCCAAATAAACTTTATTCAAGGAAGGGACCAGTGTGTAGCTAGAGTGTCTACTTACTTGGTAGAAATCACATGGAGGTAGGCTACGTGTTCGCTGGAAACGGGGGCCTGATGGCACAAGCCTTGCTTTCCCATTTTGAGTGCTCCATTCATGCTGCCTTGAAGCTCCCTAAATCACAGTTTAGGACGGGTCTCTAGTCACTGCAGGCAGGGCTCTGGGAAAGGAACAAGTGTTCTCTACATCAACAGGGTGCTTTCATAGCCTGGGTGGGAGCTCCTCCTGATACGCTCTAGAGCTAAAAGGAAACTTGACGTGAGTCCTTTCCTCAAGGTAAAGCCTTGAATAGCCCTGCCGAAGTGGAAGCTTGGAGCAGAGTCCTTGAGGCATTAGCTTTAGGTCTGCTTTCTTTAACGTTAGTAAGCATTTCAGGAAACGGAGGACATCGCCTGGGCACCCTACTCCCTGCACGAACACCGAGCACCGGCAGGCTCCACTAGGCTGCTAAGAAACTTCCAGGCCCGGAATCCTTTCCCAGTCACTCAGTGTATGCTGAGTGTAGGGCAACACACTGCACTCTTCCCTGGGAGAGCTAGATTTCCTCAGCACTGCAACAGCTCCAGGAACTGTGTTCTCTCACGTCCTACATGTCATGCCAATCTGCCTCATTGCCCTAGGCTGAGCGGCACTGAGAAACCAAAACTGCTTCGCATTCCTTCCACAAAGTCATACATTAAGACCCCATCCTTACAGGAGAAATTCGGCTTGCGTTCCTGCTGTAAACAAAGCACAGTTCTTCCTCTTACACTGCAGGGTTTTAGAAGAAGCTAAGCCCGAGAGCCTAGCAAGAGCGTTCCTTGGGGGAGGCGGTTGGCTACACGCAGAACTCCGTGCCAAATAAACTTTATTCAAGGAAGGGACCAGTGTGTAGCTAGAGTGTATACTTGGTAGAAATCACAAGGAGGTAGGCTGCGTGTTCGCTGGAAACAGGGCCTTATGGCACAAGCCTTGCTTTCCCATTTTGAATGCTCCATTCATGCTGCCTTGAAGCTACCTAAATAACAGTTTTAGGACGGGTCTCTAGTCACTGCAGGCAGGGCTCTGGGAAAGGAACGAGTCTTCTCTACATCAACAGCGTGCTTTCATAGCCTGGGTGGGAGCTCCTCCTGATACGCTCTAGAGCTAAAAGGAAACTTGACGTGAGTCCTTTCCTCAAGGTAAAGCCTTGAATAGCCCTGCCGAAGTGGAAGCTTGGAGCAGAGTCCTTGAGGCATTAGCTTTAGGTGTGCTTTCTTTAACGTTAGTAAGCATTTCAGGAAACGGAGGACCTCTCCTGGGCACCCTATTCCCTGCACGAACACCGAGCACCGGCAGGCTCCACTAGGCTGCTAAGAAACTTCCAGGCCCGGAATCCTTTCCCAGTCACTCAGTGTATGCTGAGTGTAGGGCAACACACTGCACTCTTCCCTGGGAGAGCTAGATTTCCTCAGCACTCCAACAGCTCCAGGAACTGTGTTCTCTCACGTCCTACATGTCATGCAAATCTGCCTCATTGCCCTAGGCTGAGCGGCACTGAGAAACCAAAACTGCTTTGCATTCCTTCTACAAAGTCATACCTTAGGACCCCATCCTTACAGGAGAAAGTCAGCTTGCCTTGCTGCTGTAACCAAAGCACAGTTC
The DNA here is from genome assembly GCF_965194805.1 of Balaenoptera borealis. Classification (NCBI taxonomy): domain Eukaryota; kingdom Metazoa; phylum Chordata; class Mammalia; order Artiodactyla; family Balaenopteridae; genus Balaenoptera; species Balaenoptera borealis. Next base: position 167,154 of record NW_028123012.1, on the reverse strand, counting down.
TTCCTCTTACACTGCAGGGTTTTAGAAGAAGCTAAGCCCGATAGCCTAGCAAGAGCGATCCTTGGGGGAGGCGTTTGGCTACACGCAGAACTCCGTGCCAAATAAACTTTATTCAAGGAAGGGACCAGTGTGTAGCTAGAGTGTCTACTTACTTGGTAGAAATCACATGGAGGTAGGCTACGTGTTCGCTGGAAACGGGGGCCTGATGGCACAAGCCTTGCTTTCCCATTTTGAGTGCTCCATTCATGCTGCCTTGAAGCTCCCTAAATCACAGTTTAGGACGGGTCTCTAGTCACTGCAGGCAGGGCTCTGGGAAAGGAACAAGTGTTCTCTACATCAACAGGGTGCTTTCATAGCCTGGGTGGGAGCTCCTCCTGATACGCTCTAGAGCTAAAAGGAAACTTGACGTGAGTCCTTTCCTCAAGGTAAAGCCTTGAATAGCCCTGCCGAAGTGGAAGCTTGGAGCAGAGTCCTTGAGGCATTAGCTTTAGGTCTGCTTTCTTTAACGTTAGTAAGCATTTCAGGAAACGGAGGACATCGCCTGGGCACCCTACTCCCTGCACGAACACCGAGCACCGGCAGGCTCCACTAGGCTGCTAAGAAACTTCCAGGCCCGGAATCCTTTCCCAGTCACTCAGTGTATGCTGAGTGTAGGGCAACACACTGCACTCTTCCCTGGGAGAGCTAGATTTCCTCAGCACTCCGACAGCTCCAGGAACTGTGTTCTCTCACGTCCTACATGTCATGCAAATCTGCCTCATTGCCCTAGGCTGAGCGGCACTGAGAAACCAAAACTGCTTCGCATTCCTTCCACAAAGTCATACATTAAGACCCCATCCTTACAGGAGAAATTCGGCTTGCGTTCCTGCTGTAAACAAAGCACAGTTCTTCCTCTTACACTGCAGGGTTTTAGAAGAAGCTAAGCCCGAGAGCCTAGCAAGAGCGTTCCTTGGGGGAGGCGGTTGGCTACACGCAGAACTCCGTGCCAAATAAACTTTATTCAAGGAAGGGACCAGTGTGTAGCTAGAGTGTATACTTGGTAGAAATCACAAGGAGGTAGGCTGCGTGTTCGCTGGAAACAGGGCCTTATGGCACAAGCCTTGCTTTCCCATTTTGAATGCTCCATTCATGCTGCCTTGAAGCTACCTAAATAACAGTTTTAGGACGGGTCTCTAGTCACTGCAGGCAGGGCTCTGGGAAAGGAACGAGTCTTCTCTACATCAACAGGGTGCTTTCATAGCCTGGGTGGGAGCTCCTCCTGATACGCTCTAGAGCTAAAAGGAAACTTGACGTGAGTCCTTTCCTCAAGGTAAAGCCTTGAATAGCCCTGCCGAAGTGGAAGCTTGGAGCAGAGTCCTTGAGGCATTAGCTTTAGGTCTGCTTTCTTTAACGTTAGTAAGCATTTCAGGAAACGGAGGACCTCGCCTGGGCACCCTATTCCCTGCACGAACACCGAGCACCGGCAGGCTCCACTAGGCTGCTAAGAAACTTCCAGGCCCGGAATCCTTTCCCAGTCACTCAGTGTATGCTGAGTGTAGGGCAACACACTACACTCTTCCCTGGGAGAGCTAGATTTCCTCAGCACTCCAACAGCTCCAGGAACTGTGTTCTCTCACGTCCTACATGTCATGCCAATCTGCCTCATTGCCCTAGGCTGAGCGGCACTGAGAAACCAAAACTGCTTTGCATTCCTTCTACAAAGTCATACCTTAGGACCCCATCCTTACAGGAGAAAGTCAGCTTGCCTTGCTGCTGTAACCAAAGCACAGTTCTTCCTCTTACACTGCAGGGTTTTAGAAGAAGCTAAGCCCGATAGCCTAGCAAGAGCGCTCCTTGGGGGAGGCGTTTGGCTACACGCAGAATTCCGTGCCAAATAAACTTTATTCAAGGAAGGGACCAGTGTGTAGCTAGAGTGTCTACTTACTTGGTAGAAATCACATGGAGGTAGGCTACGTTTCGCTGGAAACGGGGGCCTTATGGCACAAGCCTTGCTTTCCCATTTTGAGTGCTCCATTCATGCTGCCTTGAAGCTCCCTAAATCACAGTTTAGGACGGGTCTCTAGTCACTGCAGGCAGGGCTCTGGGAAAGGAACAAGTGTTCTCTACATCAACAGGGTGCTTTCATAGCCTGGGTGGGAGCTCCTCCTGATACGCTCTAGAGCTAAAAGGAAACTTGACGTGAGTCCTTTCCTCAAGGTAAAGCCTTGAATAGCCCTGCCGAAGTGGAAGCTTGGAGCAGAGTCCTTGAGGCATTAGCTTTAGGTCTGCTTTCTTTAACGTTAGTAAGCATTTCAGGAAACGGAGGACCTCACCTGGGCACCCTACTCCCTGCACGAACACCGAGCACCGGCAGGCTCCACTAGGCTGCTAAGAAACTTCCAGGCCCGGAATCCTTTCCCAGTCACTCAGTGTATGCTGAGTGTAGGGCAACACACTGCACCCTTCCCTGGGAGAGCTAGATTTCCTCAGCACCCCAACAGCTCCAGGAACTGTGTTCTCTCACGTCCTACATGTCATGCAAATCTGCCTCATTGCCCTAGGCTGAGCGGCACTGAGAAACCAAAACTGCTTCGCATTCCTTCCACAAAGTCATACATTAAGACCCCATCCTTACAGGAGAAATTCGGCTTGCGTTCCTGCTGTAAACAAAGCACAGTTCTTCCTCTTACACTGCAGGGTTTTAGAAGAAGCTAAGCCCGAGAGCCTAGCAAGAGCGTTCCTTGGGGGAGGCGGTTGGCTACACGCAGAACTCCGTGCCAAATAAACTTTATTCAAGGAAGGGACCAGTGTGTAGCTAGAGTGTATACTTGGTAGAAATCACAAGGAGGTAGGCTGCGTGTTCGCTGGAAACAGGGCCTTATGGCACAAGCCTTGCTTTCCCATTTTGAATGCTCCATTCATGCTGCCTTGAAGCTACCTAAATCACAGTTTTAGGACGGGTCTCTAGTCACTGCAGGCAGGGCTCTGGGAAAGGAACGAGTCTTCTCTACATCAACAGCGTGCTTTCATAGCCTGGGTGCGAGCTCCTCCTGATACGCTCTAGAGCTAAAAGGAAACTTGACGTGAGTCCTTTCCTCAAGGTAAAGCCTTGAACAGCCCTGCCGAAGTGGAAGCTTGGAGCAGAGTCCTTGAGGCATTAGCTTTAGGTCTGCTTTCTTTAACGTTAGTAAGCATTTCAGGAAACGGAGGACCTCGCCTGGGCACCCTATTCCCTGCACGAACACCGAGCACCGGCAGGCTCCACTAGGCTGCTAAGAAACTTCCAGGCCCGGAATCCTTTCCCAGTCACTCAGTGTATGCTGAGTGTAGGGCAACACACTGCACTCTTCCCTGGGAGAGCTAGATTTCTTCAGCACTCCAACAGCTCCAGGAACTGTGTTCTCTCACGTCCTACATGTCATGCCAATCTGCCTCATTGCCCTAGGCTGAGCGGCACTGAGAAACCAAAACTGCTTCGCATTCCTTCCACAAAGTCATACATTAAGACCCCATCCTTACAGGAGAAATTCGGCTTGCGTTCCTGCTGTAAACAAAGCACAGTTTTTCCTCTTACACTGCAGGGTTTTAGAAGAAGCTAAGCCCGAGAGCCTAGCAAGAGCGTTCCTTGGGGGAGGCGGTTGGCTACACGCAGAACTCCGTGCCAAATAAACTTTATTCAAGGAAGGGACCAGTGTGTAGCTAGAGTGTATACTTGGTAGAAATCACAAGGAGGTAGGCTGCGTGTTCGCTGGAAACAGGGCCTTATGGCACAAGCCTTGCTTTCCCAGTTTGAATGCTCCATTCATGCTGCCTTGAAGCTACCTAAATAACAGTTTTAGGACGGGTCTCTAGTCACTGCAGGCAGGGCTCTGGGAAAGGAACAAGTGTTCTCTACATCAACAGGGTGCTTTCATAGCCTGGGTGGGAGCTCCTCCTGATACGCTCTAGAGCTAAAAGGAAACTTGACGTGAGTCCTTTCCTGAAGGTAAAGCCTTGAATAGCCCTGCCGAAGTGGAAGCTTGGAGCAGAGTCCTTGAGGCATTAGCTTTAGGTCTGCTTTCTTTAACGTTAGTAAGCATTTCAGGAAACGGAGGACCTCGCCTGGGCACCCTATTCCCTGCACGAACACCGAGCACCGGCAGGCTCCACTAGGCTGCTAAGAAACTTCCAGGCCCGGAATCCTTTCCCAGTCACTCAGTGTATGCTGAGTGTAGGGCAACACACTGCACTCTTCCCTGGGAGAGCTAGATTTCCTCAGCACTCCAACAGCTCCAGGAACTGTGTTCTCTCACGTCCTACATGTCATGCCAATCTGCCTCATTGCCCTAGGCTGAGCGGCACTGAGAAACCAAAACTGCTTTGCATTCCTTCTACAAAGTCATACCTTAGGACCCCATCCTTACAGGAGAAAGTCAGCTTGCCTTGCTGCTGTAACCAAAGCACAGTTCTTCCTCTTACACTGCAGGGTTTTAGAAGAAGCTAAGCCCGATAGCCTAGCAAGAGCGCTCCTTGGGGGAGGCGTTTGGCTACACGCAGAACTCCGTGCCAAATAAACTTTATTCAAGGAAGGGACCAGTGTGTAGCTAGAGTGTCTACTTACTTGGTAGAAATCACATGGAGGTAGGCTACGTGTTCGCTGGAAACGGGGGCCTTATGGCACAAGCCTTGCTTTCCCATTTTGAGTGCTCCATTCATGCTGCCTTGAAGCTACCTAAATCACAGTTTAGGACGGGTCTCTAGTCACTGCAGGCAGGGCTCTGGGAAAGGAACAAGTGTTCTCTACATCAACAGGGTGCTTTCATAGCCTGGGTGGGAGCTCCTCCTGATACGCTCTAGAGCTAAAAGGAAACTTGACGTGAGTCCTTTCCTCAAGGTAAAGCCTTGAATAGCCCTGCCGAAGTGGAAGCTTGGAGCAGAGTCCTTGAGGCATTAGCTTTAGGTCTGCTTTCTTTAACGTTAGTAAGCATTTCAGGAAACGGAGGACCTCGCCTGGGCACCCTACTCCCTGCACGAACACCGAGCACTGGCAGGCTCCACTAGGCTGCTAAGAAACTTCAGGCCCGGAATCCTTTCCCAGTCACTCAGTGTATGCTGAGTGTAGGGCAACACACTGCACTCTTCCCTGGGAGAGAGAGATTTCCTCAGCACTCCGACAGCTCCAGGAAATGTGTTCTCTCACGTCCTACATGTCATGCCAATCTGCCTCATTGCCCTAGGCTGAGCGGCACTGAGAAACCAAAACTGCTTCGCATTCCTTCCACAAAGTCATACATTAAGACCCCATCCTTACAGGAGAAATTCGGCTTGCGTTCCTGCTGTAAACAAAGCACAGTTCTTCCTCTTACACTGCAGGGTTTTAGAAGAAGCTAAGCCCGAGAGCCTAGCAAGAGCGTTCCTTGGGGGAGGCGGTTGGCTACACGCAGAACTCCGTGCCAAATAAACTTTATTCAAGGAAGGGACCAGTGTGTAGCTAGAGTGTATACTTGGTAGAAATCACAAGGAGGTAGGCTGCGTGTTCGCTGGAAACAGGGCCTTATGGCACAAGCCTTGCTTTCCCATTTTGAATGCTCCATTCATGCTGCCTTGAAGCTACCTAAATAACAGTTTTAGGACGGGTCTCTAGTCACTGCAGGCAGGGCTCTGGGAAAGGAACGAGTCTTCTCTACATCAACAGCGTGCTTTCATAGCCTGGGTGGGAGCTCCTCCTGATACGCTCTAGAGCTAAAAGGAAACTTGACGTGAGTCCTTTCCTCAAGGTAAAGCCTTGAATAGCCCTGCCGAAGTGGAAGCTTGGAGCAGAGTCCTTGAGGCATTAGCTTTAGGTCTGCTTTCTTTAACGTTAGTAAGCATTTCAGGAAACGGAGGACCTCGCCTGGGCACCCTACTCCCTGCACGAACACCGAGCACCGGCAGGCTCCACTAGGCTGCTAAGAAACTTCAGGCCCGGAATCCTTTCCCAGTCACTCAGTGTATGCTGAGTGTAGGGCAACACACTGCACTCTTCCCTGGGAGAGCTAGATTTCCTCAGCACTCCGACAGCTCCAGGAACTGTGTTCTCTCACGTCCTACATGTCATGCAAATCTGCCTCATTGCCCTAGGCTGAGCGGCACTGAGAAACCAAAACTGCTTCGCATTCCTTCCACAAAGTCATACATTAAGACCCCATCCTTACAGGAGAAATTCGGCTTGCGTTCCTGCTGTAAACAAAGCACAGTTCTTCCTCTTACACTGCAGGGTTTTAGAAGAAGCTAAGCCCGAGAGCCTAGCAAGAGCGTTCCTTGGGGGAGGCGGTTGGCTACACGCAGAACTCCGTGCCAAATAAACTTTATTCAAGGAAGGGACCAGTGTGTAGCTAGAGTGTATACTTGGTAGAAATCACAAGGAGGTAGGCTGCGTGTTCGCTGGAAACAGGGCCTTATGGCACAAGCCTTGCTTTCCCATTTTGAATGCTCCATTCATGCTGCCTTGAAGCTACCTAAATAACAGTTTTAGGACGGGTCTCTAGTCACTGCAGGCAGGGCTCTGGGAAAGGAACGAGTCTTCTCTACATCAACAGCGTGCTTTCATAGCCTGGGTGGGAGCTCCTCCTGATACGCTCTAGAGCTAAAAGGAAACTTGACGTGAGTCCTTTCCTCAAGGTAAAGCCTTGAATAGCCCTGCCAAAGTGGAAGCTTGGAGCAGAGTCCTTGAGGCATTAGCTTTAAGTCTGCTTTCTTTAACGTTAGTAAGCATTTCAGGAAACGGAGGACCTCTCCTGGGCACCCTATTCCCTGCACGAACACCGAGCACCGGCAGGCTCCACTAGGCTGCTAAGAAACTTCCAGGCCCGGAATCCTTTCCCAGTCACTCAGTGTATGCTGAGTGTAGGGCAACACACTGCACTCTTCCCTGGGAGAGCTAGATTTCCTCAGCACTCCAACAGCTCCAGGAACTGTGTTCTCTCACGTCCTACATGTCATGCCAATCTGCCTCATTGCCCTAGGCTGAGCGGCACTGAGAAACCAAAACTGCTTCGCATTCCTTCCACAAAGTCATACATTAAGACCCCATCCTTACAGGAGAAATTCGGCTTGCGTTCCTGCTGTAAACAAAGCACAGTTCTTCCTCTTACACTGCAGGGTTTTAGAAGAAGCTAAGCCCGAGAGCCTAGCAAGAGCGTTCCTTGGGGGAGGCGGTTGGCTACACGCAGAACTCCGTGCCAAATAAACTTTATTCAAGGAAGGGACCAGTGTGTAGCTAGAGTGTATACTTGGTAGAAATCACAAGGAGGTAGGCTGCGTGTTCGCTGGAAACAGGGCCTTATGGCACAAGCCTTGCTTTCCCAGTTTGAATGCTCCATTCATGCTGCCTTGAAGCTACCTAAATAACAGTTTTAGGACGGGTCTCTAGTCACTGCAGGCAGGGCTCTGGGAAAGGAACTAGTCTTCTCTACATCAACAGGGTGCTTTCATAGCCTGGGTGGGAGCTCCTCCTGATACGCTCTAGAGCTAAAAGGAAACTTGACGTGAGTCCTTTCCTCAAGGTAAAGCCTTGAATAGCCCTGCCGAAGTGGAAGCTTGGAGCAGAGTCCTTGAGGCATTAGCTTTAGGTCTGCTTTCTTTAACGTTAGTAAGCATTTCAGGAAACGGAGGACCTCGCCTGGGCACCCTATTCCCTGCACGAACACCGAGCACCGGCAGGCTCCACTAGGCTGCTAAGAAACTTCCAGGCCCGGAATCCTTTCCCAGTCACTCAGTGTATGCTGAGTGTAGGGCAACACACTGCACTCTTCCCTGGGAGAGCTAGATTTCCTCAGCACTCCAACAGCTCCAGGAACTGTGTTCTCTCACGTCCTACATGTCATGCAAATCTGCCTCATTGCCCTAGGCTGAGCGGCACTGAGAAACCAAAACTGCTTTGCATTCCTTCTACAAAGTCATACCTTAGGACCCCATCCTTACAGGAGAAAGTCAGCTTGCCTTGCTGCTGTAACCAAAGCACAGTTCTTCCTCTTACACTGCAGGGTTTTAGAAGAAGCTAAGCCCGATAGCCTAGCAAGAGCGCTCCTTGGGGGAGGCGTTTGGCTACACGCAGAACTCCGTGCCAAATAAACTTTATTCAAGGAAGGGACCAGTGTGTAGCTAGAGTGTCTACTTACTTGGTAGAAATCACATGGAGGTAGGCTACGTGTTCGCTGGAAACGGGGGCCTTATGGCAGAAGCCTTGCTTTCCCATTTTGAGTGCTCCATTCATGCTGCCTTGAAGCTCCCTAAATCACAGTTTAGGACGGGTCTCTAGTCACTGCAGGCAGGGCTCTGGGAAAGGAACAAGTGTTCTCTACATCAACAGGGTGCTTTCATAGCCTGGGTGGGAGCTCCTCCTGATACGCTCTAGAGCTAAAAGGAAACTTGACGTGAGTCCTTTCCTCAAGGTAAAGCCTTGAATAGCCCTGCCGAAGTGGAAGCTTAGAGCAGAGTCCTTGAGGCATTAGCTTTAGGTCTGCTTTCTTTAACGTTAGTAAGCATTTCAGGAAACGGAGGACCTCACCTGGGCACCCTACTCCCTGCACGAACACCGAGCACCGGCAGGCTCCACTAGGCTGTTAAGAAACTTCCAGGCCCGGAATCCTTTCCCAGTCACTCAGTGTATGCTGAGTGTAGGGCAACACACTGCACCCTTCCCTGGGAGAGCTAGATTTCCTCAGCACTCCAACAGCTCCAGGAACTGTGTTCTCTCACGTCCTACATGTCATGCCAATCTGCCTCATTGCCCTAGGCTGAGCGGCACTGAGAAACCAAAACTGCTTCGCATTCCTTCCACAAAGTCATACATTAAGACCCCATCCTTACAGGAGAAATTCGGCTTGCGTTCCTGCTGTAAACAAAGCACAGTTCTTCCTCTTACACTGCAGGGTTTTAGAAGAAGCTAAGCCCGAGAGCCTAGCAAGAGCGTTCCTTGGGGGAGGCGGTTGGCTACACGCAGAACTCCGTGCCAAATAAACTTTATTCAAGGAAGGGACCAGTGTGTAGCTAGAGTGTATACTTGGTAGAAATCACAAGGAGGTAGGCTGCGTGTTCGCTGGAAACAGGGCCTTATGGCACAAGCCTTGCTTTCCCATTTTGAATGCTCCATTCATGCTGCCTTGAAGCTACCTAAATAACAGTTTTAGGACGGGTCTCTAGTCACTGCAGGCAGGGCTCTGGGAAAGGAACGAGTCTTCTCTACATCAACAGCGTGCTTTCATAGCCTGGGTGGGAGCTCCTCCTGATACGCTCTAGAGCTAAAAGGAAACTTGACGTGAGTCCTTTCCTCAAGGTAAAGCCTTGAACAGCCCTGCCGAAGTGGAAGCTTGGAGCAGAGTCCTTGAGGCATTAGCTTTAGGTCTGCTTTCTTTAACGTTAGTAAGCATTTCAGGAAACGGAGGACCTCGCCTGGGCACCCTATTCCCTGCACGAACACCGAGCACCGGCAGGCTCCACTAGGCTGCTAAGAAACTTCCAGGCCCGGAATCCTTTCCCAGTCACTCAGTGTATGCTGAGTGTAGGGCAACACACTGCACTCTTCCCTGGGAGAGCTAGATTTCCTCAGCACTCCAACAGCTCCAGGAACTGTGTTCTCTCACGTCCTACATGTCATGCCAATCTGCCTCATTGCCCTAGGCTGAGCGGCACTGAGAAACCAAAACTGCTTTGCATTCCTTCTACAAAGTCATACCTTAGGACCCCATCCTTACAGGAGAAAGTCAGCTTGCCTTGCTGCTGTAACCAAAGCACAGTTCTTCCTCTTACACTGCAGGGTTTTAGAAGAAGCTAAGCCCGATAGCCTAGCAAGAGCGCTCCTTGGGGGAGGCGTTTGGCTACACGCAGAACTCCGTGCCAAATAAACTTTATTCAAGGAAGGGACCAGTGTGTAGCTAGAGTGTCTACTTACTTGGTAGAAATCACATGGAGGTAGGCTACGTGTTCGCTGGAAACGGGGGCCTGATGGCACAAGCCTTGCTTTCCCATTTTGAGTGCTCCATTCATGCTGCCTTGAAGCTCCCTAAATCACAGTTTAGGACGGGTCTCTAGTCACTGCAGGCAGGGCTCTGGGAAAGGAACAAGTGTTCTCTACATCAACAGGGTGCTTTCATAGCCTGGGTGGGAGCTCCTCCTGATACGCTCTAGAGCTAAAAGGAAACTTGACGTGAGTCCTTTCCTCAAGGTAAAGCCTTGAATAGCCCTGCCGAAGTGGAAGCTTGGAGCAGAGTCCTTGAGGCATTAGCTTTAGGTCTGCTTTCTTTAACGTTAGTAAGCATTTCAGGAAACGGAGGACCTCGCCTGGGCACCCTACTCCCTGCACGAACACCGAGCACCGGCAGGCTCCACTAGGCTGCTAAGATACTTCCAGGCCCGGAATCCTTTCCCAGTCACTCAGTGTATGCTGAGTGTAGGGCAACACACTGCACTCTTCCCTGGGAGAGCTAGATTTCCTCAGCACTCCGACAGCTCCAGGAACTGTGTTCTCTCACGTCCTACATGTCATGCAAATCTGCCTCATTGCCCTAGGCTGAGCGGCACTGAGAAACCAAAACTGCTTCGCATTCCTTCCACAAAGTCATACATTAAGACCCCATCCTTACAGGAGAAATTCGGCTTGCGTTCCTGCTGTAAACAAAGCACAGTTCTTCCTCTTACACTGCAGGGTTTTAGAAGAAGCTAAGCCCGAGAGCCTAGCAAGAGCGTTCCTTGGGGGAGGCGGTTGGCTACACGCAGAACTCCGTGCCAAATAAACTTTATTCAAGGAAGGGACCAGTGTGTAGCTAGAGTGTATACTTGGTAGAAATCACAAGGAGGTAGGCTGCGTGTTCGCTGGAAACAGGGCTTTATGGCACAAGCCTTGCTTTCCCATTTTGAATGCTCCATTCATGCTGCCTTGAAGCTACCTAAATCACAGTTTTAGGACGGGTCTCTAGTCACTGCAGGCAGGGCTCTGGGAAAGGAACGAGTCTTCTCTACATCAACAGCGTGCTTTCATAGCCTGGGTGGGAGCTCCTCCTGATACGCTCTAGAGCTAAAAGGAAACTTGACGTGAGTCCTTTCCTCAAGGTAAAGCCTTGAATAGCCCTGCCGAAGTGGAAGCTTGGAGCAGAGTCCTTGAGGCATTAGCTTTAGGTCTGCTTTCTTTAACGTTAGTAAGCATTTCAGGAAACGGAGGACCTCGCCTGGGCACCCTACTCCCTGCACGAACACCGAGCACCGGCAGGCTCCACTAGGCTGCTAAGAAACTTCCAGGCCCGGAATCCTTTCCCAGTCACTCAGTGTATGCTGAGTGTAGGGCAACACACTGCACTCTTCCCTGGGAGAGCTAGATTTCCTCAGCACTCCGACAGCTCCAGGAACTGTGTTCTCTCACGTCCTACATGTCATGCCAATCTGCCTCATTGCCCTAGGCTGAGCGGCACTGAGAAACCAAAACTGCTTCGCATTCCTTCCACAAAGTCATACATTAAGACCCCATCCTTACAGGAGAAATTCGGCTTGCGTTCCTGCTGTAAACAAAGCACAGTTCTTCCTCTTACACTGCAGGGTTTTAGAAGAAGCTAAGCCCGAGAGCCTAGCAAGAGCGTTCCTTGGGGGAGGCGGTTGGCTACACGCAGAACTCCGTGCCAAATAAACTTTATTCAAGGAAGGGACCAGTGTGTAGCTAGAGTGTATACTTGGTAGAAATCACAAGGAGGTAGGCTGCGTGTTCGCTGGAAACAGGGCCTTATGGCACAAGCCTTGCTTTCCCATTTTGAATGCTCCATTCATGCTGCCTTGAAGCTACCTAAATCACAGTTTTAGGACGGGTCTCTAGTCACTGCAGGCAGGGCTCTGGGAAAGGAACGAGTCTTCTCTACATCAACAGCGTGCTTTCATAGCCTGGGTGCGAGCTCCTCCTGATACGCTCTAGAGCTAAAAGGAAACTTGACGTGAGTCCTTTCCTCAAGGTAAAGCCTTGAATAGCCCTGCCGAAGTGGAAGCTTGGAGCAGAGTCCTTGAGGCATTAGCTTTAGGTGTGCTTTCTTTAACGTTAGTAAGCATTTCAGGAAACGGAGGACCTCGCCTGGGCACCCTATTCCCTGCACGAACACCGAGCAACGGCAGGCTCCACTAGGCTGCTAAGAAACTTCCAGGCCCGGAATCCTTTCCCAGTCACTCAGTGTATGCTGAGTGTAGGGCAACACACTGCACTCTTCCCTGGGAGAGCTAGATTTCCTCAGCACTCCAACAGCTCCAGGAACTGTGTTCTCTCACGTCCTACATGTCATGCCAATCTGCCTCATTGCCCTAGGCTGAGCGGCACTGAGAAACCAAAACTGCTTCGCATTCCTTCCACAAAGTCATACATTAAGACCCCATCCTTACAGGAGAAATTCGGCTTGCGTTCCTGCTGTAACCAAAGCACAGTTCTTCCTCTTACACTGCAGGGTTTTAGAAGAAGCTAAGCCCGAGAGCCTAGCAAGAGCGTTCCTTGGGGGAGGCGGTTGGCTACACGCAGAACTCCGTGCCAAATAAACTTTATTCAAGGAAGGGACCAGTGTGTAGCTAGAGTGTATACTTGGTAGAAATCACAAGGAGGTAGGCTGCGTGTTCGCTGGAAACAGGGCCTTATGGCACAAGCCTTGCTTTCCCAGTTTGAATGCTCCATTCATGCTGCCTTGAAGCTACCTAAATAACAGTTTTAGGACGGGTCTCTAGTCACTGCAGGCAGGGCTCTGGGAAAGGAACTAGTCTTCTCTACATCAACAGGGTGCTTTCATAGCCTGGGTGGGAGCTCCTCCTGATACGCTCTAGAGCTAAAAGGAAACTTGACGTGAGTCCTTTCCTCAAGGTAAAGCCTTGAATAGCCCTGCCGAAGTGGAAGCTTGGAGCAGAGTCCTTGAGGCATTAGCTTTAGGTCTGCTTTCTTTAACGTTAGTAAGCATTTCAGGAAACGGAGGACCTCGCCTGGGCACCCTATTCCCTGCATGAACACCGAGCACCGGCAGGCTCCACTAGGCTGCTAAGAAACTTCCAGGCCCGGAATCCTTTCCCAGTCACTCAGTGTATGCTGAGTGTAGGGCAACACACTGCACTCTTCCCTGGGAGAGCTAGATTTCCTCAGCACTCCAACAGCTCCAGGAACTGTGTTCTCTCACGTCCTACATGTCATGCAAATCTGCCTCATTGCCCTAGGCTGAGCGGCACTGAGAAACCAAAACTGCTTTGCATTCCTTCTACAAAGTCATACCTTAGGACCCCATCCTTACAGGAGAAAGTCAGCTTGCCTTGCTGCTGTAACCAAAGCACAGTTCTTCCTCTTACACTGCAGGGTTTTAGAAGAAGCTAAGCCCGATAGCCTAGCAAGAGCGCTCCTTGGGGGAGGCGTTTGGCTACACGCAGAACTCCGTGCCAAATAAACTTTATTCAAGGAAGGGACCAGTGTGTAGCTAGAGTGTCTACTTACTTGGTAGAAATCACATGGAGGTAGGCTACGTGTTCGCTGGAAACGGGGGCCTTATGGCAGAAGCCTTGCTTTCCCATTTTGAGTGCTCCATTCATGCTGCCTTGAAGCTCCCTAAATCACAGTTTAGGACGGGTCTCTAGTCACTGCAGGCAGGGCTCTGGGAAAGGAACAAGTGTTCTCTACATCAACAGGGTGCTTTCATAGCCTGGGTGGGAGCTCCTCCTGATACGCTCTAGAGCTAAAAGGAAACTTGACGTGAGTCCTTTCCTCAAGGTAAAGCCTTGAATAGCCCTGCCGAAGTGGAAGCTTAGAGCAGAGTCCTTGAGGCATTAGCTTTAGGTCTGCTTTCTTTAACGTTAGTAAGCATTTCAGGAAACGGAGGACCTCACCTGGGCACCCTACTCCCTGCACGAACACCGAGCACCGGCAGGCTCCACTAGGCTGTTAAGAAACTTCCAGGCCCGGAATCCTTTCCCAGTCACTCAGTGTATGCTGAGTGTAGGGCAACACACTGCACCCTTCCCTGGGAGAGCTAGATTTCCTCAGCACTCCAACAGCTCCAGGAACTGTGTTCTCTCACGTCCTACATGTCATGCCAATCTGCCTCATTGCCCTAGGCTGAGCGGCACTGAGAAACCAAAACTGCTTCGCATTCCTTCCACAAAGTCATACATTAAGACCCCATCCTTACAGGAGAAATTCGGCTTGCGTTCCTGCTGTAAACAAAGCACAGTTCTTCCTCTTACACTGCAGGGTTTTAGAAGAAGCTAAGCCCGAGAGCCTAGCAAGAGCGTTCCTTGGGGGAGGCGGTTGGCTACACGCAGAACTCCGTGCCAAATAAACTTTATTCAAGGAAGGGACCAGTGTGTAGCTAGAGTGTATACTTGGTAGAAATCACAAGGAGGTAGGCTGCGTGTTCGCTGGAAACAGGGCCTTATGGCACAAGCCTTGCTTTCCCATTTTGAATGCTCCATTCATGCTGCCTTGAAGCTACCTAAATAACAGTTTTAGGACGGGTCTCTAGTCACTGCAGGCAGGGCTCTGGGAAAGGAACGAGTCTTCTCTACATCAACAGCGTGCTTTCATAGCCTGGGTGGGAGCTCCTCCTGATACGCTCTAGAGCTAAAAGGAAACTTGACGTGAGTCCTTTCCTCAAGGTAAAGCCTTGAACAGCCCTGCCGAAGTGGAAGCTTGGAGCAGAGTCCTTGAGGCATTAGCTTTAGGTCTGCTTTCTTTAACGTTAGTAAGCATTTCAGGAAACGGAGGACCTCGCCTGGGCACCCTATTCCCTGCACGAACACCGAGCACCGGCAGGCTCCACTAGGCTGCTAAGAAACTTCCAGGCCCGGAATCCTTTCCCAGTCACTCAGTGTATGCTGAGTGTAGGGCAACACACTGCACTCTTCCCTGGGAGAGCTAGATTTCCTCAGCACTCCAACAGCTCCAGGAACTGTGTTCTCTCACGTCCTACATGTCATGCCAATCTGCCTCATTGCCCTAGGCTGAGCGGCACTGAGAAACCAAAACTGCTTTGCATTCCTTCTACAAAGTCATACCTTAGGACCCCATCCTTACAGGAGAAAGTCAGCTTGCCTTGCTGCTGTAACCAAAGCACAGTTCTTCCTCTTACACTGCAGGGTTTTAGAAGAAGCTAAGCCCGATAGCCTAGCAAGAGCGCTCCTTGGGGGAGGCGTTTGGCTACACGCAGAACTCCGTGCCAAATAAACTTTATTCAAGGAAGGGACCAGTGTGTAGCTAGAGTGTATACTTGGTAGAAATCACAAGGAGGTAGGCTGCGTGTTCGCTGGAAACGGGGGCCTTATGGCACAAGTCTTGCTTTCCCATTTTGAGTGCTCCATTCATGCTGCCTTGAAGCTACCTAAATAACAGTTTTAGGACGGGTCTCTAGTCACTGCAGGCAGGGCTCTGGGAAAGAAACGAGTCTTCTCTACATCAACAGGGTGCTTTCATAGCCTGGGTGGGAGCTCCTCCTGATACGCTCTAGAGCTAAAAGGAAACTTGACGTGAGTCCTTTCCTCAAGGTAAAGCCTTGAATAGCCCTGCCGAAGTGGAAGCTTGGAGCAGAGTCCTTGAGGCATTAGCTTTAGGTCTGCTTTCTTTAACGTTAGTAAGCATTTCAGGAAACGGAGGACCTCGCCTGGGCACCCTATTCCCTGCACGAACACCGAGCACCGGCAGGCTCCACTAGGCTGCTAAGAAACTTCCAGGCCCGGAAACCTTTCCCAGTCACTCAGTGTATGCTGAGTGTAGGGCAACACACTGCACTCTTCCCTGGGAGAGCTAGATTTCCTCAGCACTCCAACAGCTCCAGGAACTGTGTTCTCTCACGTCCTACATGTCATGCAAATCTGCCTCATTGCCCTAGGCTGAGCGGCACTGAGAAACCAAAACTGCTTCGCATTCCTTCCACAAAGTCATACATTAAGACCCCATCCTTACAGGAGAAATTCGGCTTGCGTTCCTGCTGTAAACAAAGCACAGTTCTTCCTCTTACACTGCAGGGTTTTAGAAGAAGCTAAGCCCGATAGCCTAGCAAGAGCGCTCCTTGGGGGAGGCGGTTGGCTACACGCAGAACTCCGTGCCAAATAAACTTTATTCAAGGAAGGGACCAGTGTGTAGCTAGAGTGTATACTTGGTAGAAATCACAAGGAGGTAGGCTGCGTGTTCGCTGGAAACAGGGCCTTATGGCACAAGCCTTGCTTTCCCATTTTGAGTGCTCCATTCATGCTGCCTTGAAGCTCCCTAAATCACAGTTTAGGACGGGTCTCTAGTCACTGCAGGCAGGGCTCTGGGAAAGGAACAAGTGTTCTCTACATCAACAGGGTGCTTTCATAGCCTGGGTGGGAGCTCCTCCTGATACGCTCTAGAGCTAAAAGGAAACTTGACGTGAGTCCTTTCCTCAAGGTAAAGCCTTGAATAGCCCTGCCGAAGTGGAAGCTTAGAGCAGAGTCCTTGAGGCATTAGCTTTAGGTCTGCTTTCTTTAACGTTATAAGCATTTCAGGAAACGGAGGACCTCACCTGGGCACCCTACTCCCTGCACGAACACCGAGCACCGGCAGGCTCCACTAGGCTGTTAAGAAACTTCCAGGCCCGGAATCCTTTCCCAGTCACTCAGTGTATGCTGAGTGTAGGGCAACACACTGCACCCTTCCCTGGGAGAGCTAGATTTCCTCAGCACTCCAACAGCTCCAGGAACTGTGTTCTCTCACGTCCTACATGTCATGCAAATCTGCCTCATTGCCCTAGGCTGAGCGGCACTGAGAAACCAAAACTGCTTCGCATTCCTTCCACAAAGTCATACATTAAGACCCCATCCTTACAGGAGAAATTCGGCTTGCGTTCCTGCTGTAAACAAAGCACAGTTCTTCCTCTTACACTGCAGGGTTTTAGAAGAAGCTAAGCCCGAGAGCCTAGCAAGAGCGTTCCTTGGGGGAGGCGGTTGGCTACACGCAGAACTCCGTGCCAAATAAACTTTATTCAAGGAAGGGACCAGTGTGTAGCTAGAGTGTATACTTGGTAGAAATCACAAGGAGGTAGGCTGCGTGTTCGCTGGAAACAGGGCCTTATGGCACAAGCCTTGCTTTCCCATTTTGAATGCTCCATTCATGCTGCCTTGAAGCTACCTAAATAACAGTTTTAGGACGGGTCTCTAGTCACTGCAGGCAGGGCTCTGGGAAAGGAACGAGTCTTCTCTACATCAACAGCGTGCTTTCATAGCCTGGGTGGGAGCTCCTCCTGATACGCTCTAGAGCTAAAAGGAAACTTGACGTGAGTCCTTTCCTCAAGGTAAAGCCTTGAACAGCCCTGCCGAAGTGGAAGCTTGGAGCAGAGTCCTTGAGGCATTAGCTTTAGGTCTGCTTTCTTTAACGTTAGTAAGCATTTCAGGAAACGGAGGACCTCGCCTGGGCACCCTATTCCCTGCACGAACACCGAGCACCGGCAGGCTCCACTAGGCTGCTAAGAAACTTCCAGGCCCGGAATCCTTTCCCAGTCACTCAGTGTATGCTGAGTGTAGGGCAACACACTGCACTCTTCCCTGGGAGAGCTAGATTTCCTCAGCACTCCAACAGCTCCAGGAACTGTGTTCTCTCACGTCCTACATGTCATGCCAATCTGCCTCATTGCCCTAGGCTGAGCGGCACTGAGAAACCAAAACTGCTTTGCATTCCTTCTACAAAGTCATACCTTAGGACCCCATCCTTACAGGAGAAAGTCAGCTTGCCTTGCTGCTGTAACCAAAGCACAGTTCTTCCTCTTACACTGCAGGGTTTTAGAAGAAGCTAAGCCCGATAGCCTAGCAAGAGCGCTCCTTGGGGGAGGCGTTTGGCTACACGCAGAACTCCGTGCCAAATAAACTTTATTCAAGGAAGGGACCAGTGTGTAGCTAGAGTGTCTACTTACTTGGTAGAAATCACATGGAGGTAGGCTACGTGTTCGCTGGAAACGGGGGCCTGATGGGACAAGCCTTGCTTTCCCATTTTGAGTGCTCCATTCATGCTGCCTTGAAGCTCCCTAAATCACAGTTTAGGACGGGTCTCTAGTCACTGCAGGCAGGGCTCTGGGAAAGGAACAAGTGTTCTCTACATCAACAGGGTGCTTTCATAGCCTGGGTGGGAGCTCCTCCTGATACGCTCTAGAGCTAAAAGGAAACTTGACGTGAGTCCTTTCCTCAAGGTAAAGCCTTGAATAGCCCTGCCGAAGTGGAAGCTTGGAGCAGAGTCCTTGAGGCATTAGCTTTAGGTCTGCTTTCTTTAACGTTAGTAAGCATTTCAGGAAACGGAGGACCTCGCCTGGGCACCCTACTCCCTGCACGAACACCGAGCACCGGCAGGCTCCACTAGGCTGCTAAGATACTTCCAGGCCCGGAATCCTTTCCCAGTCACTCAGTGTATGCTGAGTGTAGGGCAACACACTGCACTCTTCCCTGGGAGAGCTAGATTTCCTCAGCACTCCGACAGCTCCAGGAACTGTGTTCTCTCACGTCCTACATGTCATGCAAATCTGCCTCATTGCCCTAGGCTGAGCGGCACTGAGAAACCAAAACTGCTTCGCATTCCTTCCACAAAGTCATACATTAAGACCCCATCCTTACAGGAGAAATTCGGCTTGCGTTCCTGCTGTAAACAAAGCACAGTTCTTCCTCTTACACTGCAGGGTTTTAGAAGAAGCTAAGCCCGAGAGCCTAGCAAGAGCGTTCCTTGGGGGAGGCGGTTGGCTACACGCAGAACTCCGTGCCAAATAAACTTTATTCAAGGAAGGGACCAGTGTGTAGCTAGAGTGTATACTTGGTAGAAATCACAAGGAGGTAGGCTGCGTGTTCGCTGGAAACAGGGCTTTATGGCACAAGCCTTGCTTTCCCATTTTGAATGCTCCATTCATGCTGCCTTGAAGCTACCTAAATCACAGTTTTAGGACGGGTCTCTAGTCACTGCAGGCAGGGCTCTGGGAAAGGAACGAGTCTTCTCTACATCAACAGCGTGCTTTCATAGCCTGGGTGGGAGCTCCTCCTGATACGCTCTAGAGCTAAAAGGAAACTTGACGTGAGTCCTTTCCTCAAGGTAAAGCCTTGAATAGCCCTGCCGAAGTGGAAGCTTGGAGCAGAGTCCTTGAGGCATTAGCTTTAGGTCTGCTTTCTTTAACGTTAGTAAGCATTTCAGGAAACGGAGGACCTCGCCTGGGCACCCTACTCCCTGCACGAACACCGAGCACCGGCAGGCTCCACTAGGCTGCTAAGAAACTTCCAGGCCCGGAATCCTTTCCCAGTCACTCAGTGTATGCTGAGTGTAGGGCAACACACTGCACTCTTCCCTGGGAGAGCTGGATTTCCTCAGCACTCCGACAGCTCCAGGAACTGTGTTCTCTCACGTCCTACATGTCATGCAAATCTGCCTCATTGCCCTAGGCTGAGCGGCACTGAGAAACCAAAACTGCTTCGCATTCCTTCCACAAAGTCATACATTAAGACCCCATCCTTACAGGAGAAATTCGGCTTGCGTTCCTGCTGTAAACAAAGCACAGTTCTTCCTCTTACACTGCAGGGTTTTAGAAGAAGCTAAGCCCGAGAGCCTAGCAAGAGCGTTCCTTGGGGGAGGCGGTTGGCTACACGCAGAACTCCGTGCCAAATAAACTTTATTCAAGGAAGGGACCAGTGTGTAGCTAGAGTGTATACTTGGTAGAAATCACAAGGAGGTAGGCTGCGTGTTCGCTGGAAACAGGGCCTTATGGCACAAGCCTTGCTTTCCCATTTTGAATGCTCCATTCATGCTGCCTTGAAGCTACCTAAATAACAGTTTTAGGACGGGTCTCTAGTCACTGCAGGCAGGGCTCTGGGAAAGGAACGAGTCTTCTCTACATCAACAGCGTGCTTTCATAGCCTGGGTGGGAGCTCCTCCTGATACGCTCTAGAGCTAAAAGGAAACTTGACGTGAGTCCTTTCCTCAAGGTAAAGCCTTGAATAGCCCTGCCGAAGTGGAAGCTTGGAGCAGAGTCCTTGAGGCATTAGCTTTAGGTGTGCTTTCTTTAACGTTAGTAAGCATTTCAGGAAACGGAGGACCTCGCCTGGGCACCCTATTCCCTGCACGAACACCGAGCACCGGCAGGCTCCACTAGGCTGCTAAGAAACTTCCAGGCCCGGAATCCTTTCCCAGTCACTCAGTGTATGCTGAGTGTAGGGCAACACACTGCACTCTTCCCTGGGAGAGCTAGATTTCCTCAGCACTCCAACAGCTCCAGGAACTGTGTTCTCTCACGTCCTACATGTCATGCCAATCTGCCTCATTGCCCTAGGCTGAGCGGCACTGAGAAACCAAAACTGCTTCGCATTCCTTCCACAAAGTCATACATTAAGACCCCATCCTTACAGGAGAAATTCGGCTTGCGTTCCTGCTGTAAACAAAGCACAGTTCTTCCTCTTACACTGCAGGGTTTTAGAAGAAGCTAAGCCCGAGAGCCTAGCAAGAGCGTTCCTTGGGGGAGGCGGTTGGCTACACGCAGAACTCCGTGCCAAATAAACTTTATTCAAGGAAGGGACCAGTGTGTAGCTAGAGTGTATACTTGGTAGAAATCACAAGGAGGTAGGCTGCGTGTTCGCTGGAAACAGGGCCTTATGGCACAAGCCTTGCTTTCCCATTTTGAATGCTCCATTCATGCTGCCTTGAAGCTACCTAAATAACAGTTTTAGGACGGGTCTCTAGTCACTGCAGGCAGGGCTCTGGGAAAGGAACTAGTCTTCTCTACATCAACAGGGTGCTTTCATAGCCTGGGTGGGAGCTCCTCCTGATACGCTCTAGAGCTAAAAGGAAACTTGACGTGAGTCCTTTCCTCAAGGTAAAGCCTTGAATAGCCCTGCCGAAGTGGAAGCTTGGAGCAGAGTCCTTGAGGCATTAGCTTTAGGTCTGCTTTCTTTAACGTTAGTAAGCATTTCAGGAAACGGAGGACCTCGCCTGGGCACCCTATTCCCTGCACGAACACCGAGCACCGGCAGGCTCCACTAGGCTGCTAAGAAACTTCCAGGCCCGGAATCCTTTCCCAGTCACTCAGTGTATGCTGAGTGTAGGGCAACACACTGCACTCTTCCCTGGGAGAGCTAGATTTCCTCAGCACTCCAACAGCTCCAGGAACTGTGTTCTCTCACGTCCTACATGTCATGCCAATCTGCCTCATTGCCCTAGGCTGAGCGGCACTGAGAAACCAAAACTGCTTTGCATTCCTTCTACAAAGTCATACCTTAGGACCCCATCCTTACAGGAGAAAGTCAGCTTGCCTTGCTGCTGTAACCAAAGCACAGTTCTTCCTCTTACACTGCAGGGTTTTAGAAGAAGCTAAGCCCGATAGCCTAGCAAGAGCGCTCCTTGGGGGAGGCGTTTGGCTACACGCAGAACTCCGTGCCAAATAAACTTTATTCAAGGAAGGGACCAGTGTGTAGCTAGAGTGTCTACTTACTTGGTAGAAATCACATGGAGGTAGGCTACGTGTTCGCTGGAAACGGGGGCCTGATGGCACAAGCCTTGCTTTCCCATTTTGAGTGCTCCATTCATGCTGCCTTGAAGCTACCTAAATCACAGTTTAGGACGGGTCTCTAGTCACTGCAGGCAGGGCTCTGGGAAAGGAACAAGTGTTCTCTACATCAACAGGGTGCTTTCATAGCCTGGGTGGGAGCTCCTCCTGATACGCTCTAGAGCTAAAAGGAAACTTGACGTGAGTCCTTTCCTCAAGGTAAAGCCTTGAATAGCCCTGCCGAAGTGGAAGCTTGGAGCAGAGTCCTTGAGGCATTAGCTTTAGGTCTGCTTTCTTTAACGTTAGTAAGCATTTCAGGAAACGGAGGACCTCACCTGGGCACCCTACTCCCTGCACGAACACCGAGCACCGGCAGGCTCCACTAGGCTGTTAAGAAACTTCCAGGCCCGGAATCCTTTCCCAGTCACTCAGTGTATGCTGAGTGTAGGGCAACACACTGCACCCTTCCCTGGGAGAGCTAGATTTCCTCAGCACTCCAACAGCTCCAGGAACTGTGTTCTCTCACGTCCTACATGTCATGCAAATCTGCCTCATTGCCCTAGGCTGAGCGGCACTGAGAAACCAAAACTGCTTCGCATTCCTTCCACAAAGTCATACATTAAGACCCCATCCTTACAGGAGAAATTCGGCTTGCGTTCCTGCTGTAAACAAAGCACAGTTCTTCCTCTTACACTGCAGGGTTTTAGAAGAAGCTAAGCCCGAGAGCCTAGCAAGAGCGTTCCTTGGGGGAGGCGGTTGGCTACACGCAGAACTCCGTGCCAAATAAACTTTATTCAAGGAAGGGACCAGTGTGTAGCTAGAGTGTATACTTGGTAGAAATCACAAGGAGGTAGGCTGCGTGTTCGCTGGAAACAGGGCCTTATGGCACAAGCCTTGCTTTCCCATTTTGAATGCTCCATTCATGCTGCCTTGAAGCTACCTAAATAACAGTTTTAGGACGGGTCTCTAGTCACTGCAGGCAGGGCTCTGGGAAAGGAACGAGTCTTCTCTACATCAACAGCGTGCTTTCATAGCCTGGGTGGGAGCTCCTCCTGATACGCTCTAGAGCTAAAAGGAAACTTGACGTGAGTCCTTTCCTCAAGGTAAAGCCTTGAATAGCCCTGCCGAAGTGGAAGCTTGGAGCAGAGTCCTTGAGGCATTAGCTTTAGGTCTGCTTTCTTTAACGTTAGTAAGCATTTCAGGAAACGGAGGACCTCGCCTGGGCACCCTATTCCCTGCACGAACACCGAGCACCGGCAGGCTCCACTAGGCTGCTAAGAAACTTCCAGGCCCGGAATCCTTTCCCAGTCACTCAGTGTATGCTGAGTGTAGGGCAACACACTGCACTCTTCCCTGGGAGAGCTAGATTTCCTCAGCACTCCAACAGCTCCAGGAACTGTGTTCTCTCACGTCCTACATGTCATGCCAATCTGCCTCATTGCCCTAGGCTGAGCGGCACTGAGAAACCAAAACTGCTTCGCATTCCTTCCACAAAGTCATACATTAAGACCCCATCCTTACAGGAGAAATTCGGCTTGCGTTCCTGCTGTAAACAAAGCACAGTTCTTCCTCTTACACTGCAGGGTTTTAGAAGAAGCTAAGCCCGAGAGCCTAGCAAGAGCGTTCCTTGGGGGAGGCGGTTGGCTACACGCAGAACTCCGTGCCAAATAAACTTTATTCAAGGAAGGGACCAGTGTGTAGCTAGAGTGTATACTTGGTAGAAATCACAAGGAGGTAGGCTGCGTGTTCGCTGGAAACAGGGCCTTATGGCACAAGCCTTGCTTTCCCATTTTGAATGCTCCATTCATGCTGCCTTGAAGCTACCTAAATAACAGTTTTAGGACGGGTCTCTAGTCACTGCAGGCAGGGCTCTGGGAAAGGAACTAGTCTTCTCTACATCAACAGGGTGCTTTCATAGCCTGGGTGGGAGCTCCTCCTGATACGCTCTAGAGCTAAAAGGAAACTTGACGTGAGTCCTTTCCTCAAGGTAAAGCCTTGAATAGCCCTGCCGAAGTGGAAGCTTGGAGCAGAGTCCTTGAGGCATTAGCTTTAGGTCTGCTTTCTTTAACGTTAGTAAGCATTTCAGGAAACGGAGGACCTCGCCTGGGCACCCTATTCCCTGCACGAACACCGAGCACCGGCAGGCTCCACTAGGCTGCTAAGAAACTTCCAGGCCCGGAATCCTTTCCCAGTCACTCAGTGTATGCTGAGTGTAGGGCAACACACTGCACTCTTCCCTGGGAGAGCTAGATTTCCTCAGCACTCCAACAGCTCCAGGAACTGTGTTCTCTCACGTCCTACATGTCATGCCAATCTGCCTCATTGCCCTAGGCTGAGCGGCACTGAGAAACCAAAACTGCTTTGCATTCCTTCTACAAAGTCATACCTTAGGACCCCATCCTTACAGGAGAAAGTCAGCTTGCCTTGCTGCTGTAACCAAAGCACAGTTCTTCCTCTTACACTGCAGGGTTTTAGAAGAAGCTAAGCCCGATAGCCTAGCAAGAGCGCTCCTTGGGGGAGGCGTTTGGCTACACGCAGAACTCCGTGCCAAATAAACTTTATTCAAGGAAGGGACCAGTGTGTAGCTAGAGTGTCTACTTACTTGGTAGAAATCACATGGAGGTAGGCTACGTGTTCGCTGGAAACGGGGGCCTGATGGCACAAGCCTTGCTTTCCCATTTTGAGTGCTCCATTCATGCTGCCTTGAAGCTCCCTAAATCACAGTTTAGGACGGGTCTCTAGTCACTGCAGGCAGGGCTCTGGGAAAGGAACAAGTGTTCTCTACATCAACAGGGTGCTTTCATAGCCTGGGTGGGAGCTCCTCCTGATACGCTCTAGAGCTAAAAGGAAACTTGACGTGAGTCCTTTCCTCAAGGTAAAGCCTTGAATAGCCCTGCCGAAGTGGAAGCTTGGAGCAGAGTCCTTGAGGCATTAGCTTTAGGTCTGCTTTCTTTAACGTTAGTAAGCATTTCAGGAAACGGAGGACCTCGCCTGGGCACCCTACTCCCTGCACGAACACCGAGCACCGGCAGGCTCCACTAGGCTGCTAAGAAACTTCCAGGCCCGGAATCCTTTCCCAGTCACTCAGTGTATGCTGAGTGTAGGGCAACACACTGCACTCTTCCCTGGGAGAGCTAGATTTCCTCATCACTCCGACAGCTCCAGGAACTGTGTTCTCTCACGTCCTACATGTCATGCAAATCTGCCTCATTGCCCTAGGCTGAGCGGCACTGAGAAACCAAAACTGCTTCGCATTCCTTCCACAAAGTCATACATTAAGACCCCATCCTTACAGGAGAAATTCGGCTTGCGTTCCTGCTGTAAACAAAGCACAGTTCTTCCTCTTACACTGCAGGGTTTTAGAAGAAGCTAAGCCCGAGAGCCTAGCAAGAGCGTTCCTTGGGGGAGGCGGTTGGCTACACGCAGAACTCCGTGCCAAATAAACTTTATTCAAGGAAGGGACCAGTGTGTAGCTAGAGTGTCTACTTACTTGGTAGAAATCACATGGAGGTAGGCTACGTGTTCGCTGGAAACGGGGGCCTTATGGCACAAGCCTTGCTTTCCCATTTTGAGTGCTCCATTCATGCTGCCTTGAAGCTACCTAAGTCACACTTTAGGACGGGTCTCTAGTCACTGCAGGCAGGGCTCTGGGAAAGGAACAAGTGTTCTCTACATCAACAGGGTGCTTTCATAGCCTGGGTGGGAGCTCCTCCTGATACGCTCTAGAGCTAAAAGGAAACTTGACATGAGTCCTTTCCTCAAGGTAAAGCCTTGAATAGCCCTGCCGAAGTGGAAGCTTGGAGCAGAGTCCTTGAGGCATTAGCTTTAGGTGTGCTTTCTTTAACGTTAGTAAGCATTTCAGGAAACGGAGGACCTCGCCTGGGCACCCTATTCCCTGCACGAACACCGAGCACCGGCAGGCTCCACTAGGCTGCTAAGAAACTTCCAGGCCCGGAATCCTTTCCCAGTCACTCAGTGTATGCTGAGTGTAGGGCAACACACTGCACTCTTCCCTGGGAGAGCTAGATTTCCTCAGCACTCCAACAGCTCCAGGAACTGTGTTCTCTCACGTCCTACATGTCATGCCAATCTGCCTCATTGCCCTAGGCTGAGCGGCACTGAGAAACCAAAACTGCTTCGCATTCCTTCCACAAAGTCATACATTAAGACCCCATCCTTACAGGAGAAATTCAGCTTGCGTTCCTGCTGTAACCAAAGCACAGTTCTTCCTCTTACACTGCAGGGTTTTAGAAGAAGCTAAGCCCGAGAGCCTAGCAAGAGCGTTCCTTGGGGGAGGCGGTTGGCTACACGCAGAACTCCGTGCCAAATAAACTTTATTCAAGGAAGGGACCAGTGTGTAGCTAGAGTGTATACTTGGTAGAAATCACAAGGAGGTAGGCTGCGTGTTCGCTGGAAACAGGGCCTTATGGCACAAGCCTTGCTTTCCCATTTTGAATGCTCCATTCATGCTGCCTTGAAGCTACCTAAATAACAGTTTTAGGACGGGTCTCTAGTCACTGCAGGCAGGGCTCTGGGAAAGGAACTAGTCTTCTCTACATCAACAGGGTGCTTTCATAGCCTGGGTGGGAGCTCCTCCTGATACGCTCTAGAGCTAAAAGGAAACTTGACGTGAGTCCTTTCCTCAAGGTAAAGCCTTGAATAGCCCTGCCGAAGTGGAAGCTTGGAGCAGAGTCCTTGAGGCATTAGCTTTAGGTCTGCTTTCTTTAACGTTAGTAAGCATTTCAGGAAACGGAGGACCTCTCCTGGGCACCCTATTCCCTGCACGAACACCGAGCACCGGCAGGCTCCACTAGGCTGCTAAGAAACTTCCAGGCCCGGAATCCTTTCCCAGTCACTCAGTGTATGCTGAGTGTAGGGCAACACACTGCACTCTTCCCTGGGAGAGCTAGATTTCCTCAGCACTCCGACAGCTCCAGGAACTGTGTTCTCTCACGTCCTACATGTCATGCCAATCTGCCTCATTGCCCTAGGCTGAGCGGCACTGAGAAACCAAAACTGCTTCGCATTCCTTCCACAAAGTCATACATTAAGACCCCATCCTTACAGGAGAAATTCGGCTTGCGTTCCTGCTGTAAACAAAGCACAGTTCTTCCTCTTACACTGCAGGGTTTTAGAAGAAGCTAAGCCCGATAGCCTAGCAAGAGCGCTCCTTGGGGGAGGCGTTTGGCTACACGCAGAACTCCGTGCCAAATAAACTTTATTCAAGGAAGGGACCAGTGTGTAGCTAGAGTGTCTACTTACTTGGTAGAAATCACATGGAGGTAGGCTACGTGTTCGCTGGAAACGGGGGCCTTATGGCACAAGCCTTGCTTTCCCATTTTGAGTGCTCCATTCATGCTGCCTTGAAGCTACCTAAGTCACAGTTTAGGACGGGTCTCTAGTCACTGCAGGCAGGGCTCTGGGAAAGGAACAAGTGTTCTCTACATCAACAGGGTGCTTTCATAGCCTGGGTGGGAGCTCCTCCTGATACGCTCTAGAGCTAAAAGGAAACTTGACGTGAGTCCTTTCCTCAAGGTAAAGCCTTGAATAGCCCTGCCGAAGTGGAAGCTTGGAGCAGAGTCCTTGAGGCATTAGCTTTAGGTCTGCTTTCTTTAACGTTAGTAAGCATTTCAGGAAACGGAGGACCTCGCCTGGGCACCCTATTCCCTGCACGAACACCGAGCACCGGCAGGCTCCACTAGGCTGCTAAGAAACTTCCAGGCCCGGAATCCTTTCCCAGTCACTCAGTGTATGCTGAGTGTAGGGCAACACACTGCACTCTTCCCTGGGAGAGCTAGATTTCCTCAGCACTCCAACAGCTCCAGGAACTGTGTTCTCTCACGTCCTACATGTCATGCCAATCTGCCTCATTGCCCTAGGCTGAGCGGCACTGAGAAACCAAAACTGCTTCGCATTCCTTCCACAAAGTCATACATTAAGACCCCATCCTTACAGGAGAAATTCGGCTTGCGTTCCTGCTGTAAACAAAGCACAGTTCTTCCTCTTACACTGCAGGGTTTTAGAAGAAGCTAAGCCCGAGAGCCTAGCAAGAGCGTTCCTTGGGGGAGGCGGTTGGCTACACGCAGAACTCCGTGCCAAATAAACTTTATTCAAGGAAGGGACCAGTGTGTAGCTAGAGTGTATACTTGGTAGAAATCACAAGGAGGTAGGCTGCGTGTTCGCTGGAAACAGGGCCTTATGGCACAAGCCTTGCTTTCCCATTTTGAATGCTCCATTCATGCTGCTTTGAAGCTACCTAAATCACAGTTTTAGGACGGGTCTCTAGTCACTGCAGGCAGGGCTCTGGGAAAGGAACGAGTCTTCTCTACATCAACAGGGTGCTTTCATAGCCTGGGTGGGAGCTCCTCCTGATACGCTCTAGAGCTAAAAGGAAACTTGACGTGAGTCCTTTCCTCAAGGTAAAGCCTTGAATAGCCCTGCCGAAGTGGAAGCTT
Source organism: Balaenoptera borealis (assembly GCF_965194805.1). Lineage (NCBI taxonomy): Eukaryota > Metazoa > Chordata > Mammalia > Artiodactyla > Balaenopteridae > Balaenoptera > Balaenoptera borealis. The sequence continues at coordinate 139,253 of NW_028123012.1, read as the reverse complement.
GGAGCAGAGTCCTTGAGGCATTAGCTTTAGGTGTGCTTTCTTTAACGTTAGTAAGCATTTCAGGAAACGGAGGATCTCGCCTGGGCACCCTATTCCCTGCACGAACACCGAGCACCGGCAGGCTCCACTAGGCTGCTAAGAAACTTCCAGGCCCGGAATCCTTTCCCAGTCACTCAGTGTATGCTGAGTGTAGGGCAACACACTGCACTCTTCCCTGGGAGAGCTAGATTTCCTCAGCACTCCAACAGCTCCAGGAACTGTGTTCTCTCACGTCCTACATGTCATGCAAATCTGCCTCATTGCCCTAGGCTGAGCGGCACTGAGAAACCAAAACTGCTTTGCATTCCTTCTACAAAGTCATACCTTAGGACCCCATCCTTACAGGAGAAAGTCAGCTTGCCTTGCTGCTGTAACCAAAGCACTGTTCTTCCTCTTACACTGCAGGGTTTTAGAAGAAGCTAAGCCCGATAGCCTAGCAAGAGCGCTCCTTGGGGGAGGCGTTTGGCAACACGCAGAACTCCGTGCCAAATAAACTTTATTCAAGGAAGGGACCAGTGTGTAGCTAGAGTGTCTACTTACTTGGTAGAAATCACATGGAGGTAGGCTACGTGTTCGCTGGAAACGGGGGCCTTATGGCACAAGCCTTGCTTTCCCATTTTGAGTGCTCCATTCATGCTGCCTTGAAGCTACCTAAATCACAGTTTAGGACGGGTCTCTAGTCACTGCAGGCAGGGCTCTGGGAAAGGAACAAGTGTTCTCTACATCAACAGGGTGCTTTCATAGCCTGGGTGGGAGCTCCTCCTGATACGCTCTAGAGCTAAAAGGAAACTTGACGTGAGTCCTTTCCTCAAGGTAAAGCCTTGAATAGCCCTGCCGAAGTGGAAGCTTGGAGCAGAGTCCTTGAGGCATTAGCTTTAGGTCTGCTTTCTTTAACGTTAGTAAGCATTTCAGGAAACGGAGGACCTCGCCTGGGCACCCTATTCCCTGCATGAACACCGAGCACCGGCAGGCTCCACTAGGCTGCTAAGAAACTTCCAGGCCCGGAATCCTTTCCCAGTCACTCAGTGTATGCTGAGTGTAGGGCAACACACTGCACTCTTCCCTGGGAGAGCTAGATTTCCTCAGCACTCCAACAGCTCCAGGAACTGTGTTCTCTCACGTCCTACATGTCATGCAAATCTGCCTCATTGCCCTAGGCTGAGCGGCACTGAGAAACCAAAACTGCTTCGCATTCCTTCCACAAAGTCATACATTAAGACCCCATCCTTACAGGAGAAATTCGGCTTGCGTTCCTGCTGTAAACAAAGCACAGTTCTTCCTCTTACACTGCAGGGTTTTAGAAGAAGCTAAGCCCGAGAGCCTAGCAAGAGCGTTCCTTGGGGGAGGCGGTTGGCTACACGCAGAACTCCGTGCCAAATAAACTTTATTCAAGGAAGGGACCAGTGTGTAGCTAGAGTGTATACTTGGTAGAAATCACAAGGAGGTAGGCTGCGTGTTCGCTGGAAACAGGGCCTTATGGCACAAGCCTTGCTTTCCCATTTTGAATGCTCCATTCATGCTGCCTTGAAGCTACCTAAATAACAGTTTTAGGACGGGTCTCTAGTCACTGCAGGCAGGGCTCTGGGAAAGGAACTAGTCTTCTCTACATCAACAGGGTGCTTTCATAGCCTGGGTGGGAGCTCCTCCTGATACGCTCTAGAGCTAAAAGGAAACTTGACGTGAGTCCTTTCCTCAAGGTAAAGCCTTGAATAGCCCTGCCGAAGTGGAAGCTTGGAGCAGAGTCCTTGAGGCATTAGCTTTAGGTCTGCTTTCTTTAACGTTAGTAAGCATTTCAGGAAACGGAGGACCTCGCCTGGGCACCCTATTCCCTGCACGAACACCGAGCACCGGCAGGCTCCACTAGGCTGCTAAGAAACTTCCAGGCCCGGAATCCTTTCCCAGTCACTCAGTGTATGCTGAGTGTAGGGCAACACACTGCACTCTTCCCTGGGAGAGCTAGATTTCCTCAGCACTCCAACAGCTCCAGGAACTGTGTTCTCTCACGTCCTACATGTCATGCCAATCTGCCTCATTGCCCTAGGCTGAGCGGCACTGAGAAACCAAAACTGCTTTGCATTCCTTCTACACAGTCATACCTTAGGACCCCATCCTTACAGGAGAAAGTCAGCTTGCCTTGCTGCTGTAACCAAAGCACAGTTCTTCCTCTTACACTGCAGGGTTTTAGAAGAAGCTAAGCCCGATAGCCTAGCAAGAGCGCTCCTTGGGGGAGGCGTTTGGCTACACGCAGAACTCCGTGCCAAATAAACTTTATTCAAGGAAGGGACCAGTGTGTAGCTAGAGTGTCTACTTACTTGGTAGAAATCACATGGAGGTAGGCTACGTGTTCGCTGGAAACGGGGGCCTGATGGCACAAGCCTTGCTTTCCCATTTTGAGTGCTCCATTCATGCTGCCTTGAAGCTACCTAAATCACAGTTTAGGACGGGTCTCTAGTCACTGCAGGCAGGGCTCTGGGAAAGGAACAAGTGTTCTCTACATCAACAGGGTGCTTTCATAGCCTGGGTGGGAGCTCCTCCTGATACGCTCTAGAGCTAAAAGGAAACTTGACGTGAGTCCTTTCCTCAAGGTAAAGCCTTGAATAGCCCTGCCGAAGTGGAAGCTTGGAGCAGAGTCCTTGAGGCATTAGCTTTAGGTCTGCTTTCTTTAACGTTAGTAAGCATTTCAGGAAACGGAGGACCTCGCCTGGGCACCCTACTCCCTGCACGAGCACCGAGCACCGGCAGGCTCCACTAGGCTGCTAAGAAACTTCCAGGCCCGGAATCCTTTCCCAGTCACTCAGTGTATGCTGAGTGTAGGGCAACACACTGCACTCTTCCCTGGGAGAGCTAGATTTCCTCATCACTCCGACAGCTCCAGGAACTGTGTTCTCTCACGTCCTACATGTCATGCAAATCTGCCTCATTGCCCTAGGCTGAGCGGCACTGAGAAACCAAAACTGCTTCGCATTCCTTCCACAAAGTCATACATTAAGACCCCATCCTTACAGGAGAAATTCGGCTTGCGTTCCTGCTGTAAACAAAGCACAGTTCTTCCTCTTACACTGCAGGGTTTTAGAAGAAGCTAAGCCCGAGAGCCTAGCAAGAGCGTTCCTTGGGGGAGGCGGTTGGCTACACGCAGAACTCCGTGCCAAATAAACTTTATTCAAGGAAGGGACCAGTGTGTAGCTAGAGTGTCTACTTACTTGGTAGAAATCACATGGAGGTAGGCTACGTGTTCGCTGGAAACGGGGGCCTTATGGCACAAGCCTTGCTTTCCCATTTTGAGTGCTCCATTCATGCTGCCTTGAAGCTACCTAAGTCACACTTTAGGACGGGTCTCTAGTCACTGCAGGCAGGGCTCTGGGAAAGGAACAAGTGTTCTCTACATCAACAGGGTGCTTTCATAGCCTGGGTGGGAGCTCCTCCTGATACGCTCTAGAGCTAAAAGGAAACTTGACATGAGTCCTTTCCTCAAGGTAAAGCCTTGAATAGCCCTGCCGAAGTGGAAGCTTGGAGCAGAGTCCTTGAGGCATTAGCTTTAGGTGTGCTTTCTTTAACGTTAGTAAGCATTTCAGGAAACGGAGGACCTCGCCTGGGCACCCTATTCCCTGCACGAACACCGAGCACCGGCAGGCTCCACTAGGCTGCTAAGAAACTTCCAGGCCCGGAATCCTTTCCCAGTCACTCAGTGTATGCTGAGTGTAGGGCAACACACTGCACTCTTCCCTGGGAGAGCTAGATTTCCTCAGCACTCCAACAGCTCCAGGAACTGTGTTCTCTCACGTCCTACATGTCATGCCAATCTGCCTCATTGCCCTAGGCTGAGCGGCACTGAGAAACCAAAACTGCTTCGCATTCCTTCCACAAAGTCATACATTAAGACCCCATCCTTACAGGAGAAATTCAGCTTGCGTTCCTGCTGTAACCAAAGCACAGTTCTTCCTCTTACACTGCAGGGTTTTAGAAGAAGCTAAGCCCGAGAGCCTAGCAAGAGCGTTCCTTGGGGGAGGCGGTTGGCTACACGCAGAACTCCGTGCCAAATAAACTTTATTCAAGGAAGGGACCAGTGTGTAGCTAGAGTGTATACTTGGTAGAAATCACAAGGAGGTAGGCTGCGTGTTCGCTGGAAACAGGGCCTTATGGCACAAGCCTTGCTTTCCCATTTTGAATGCTCCATTCATGCTGCCTTGAAGCTACCTAAATAACAGTTTTAGGACGGGTCTCTAGTCACTGCAGGCAGGGCTCTGGGAAAGGAACTAGTCTTCTCTACATCAACAGGGTGCTTTCATAGCCTGGGTGGGAGCTCCTCCTGATACGCTCTAGAGCTAAAAGGAAACTTGACGTGAGTCCTTTCCTCAAGGTAAAGCCTTGAATAGCCCTGCCGAAGTGGAAGCTTGGAGCAGAGTCCTTGAGGCATTAGCTTTAGGTCTGCTTTCTTTAACGTTAGTAAGCATTTCAGGAAACGGAGGACCTCTCCTGGGCACCCTATTCCCTGCACGAACACCGAGCACCGGCAGGCTCCACTAGGCTGCTAAGAAACTTCCAGGCCCGGAATCCTTTCCCAGTCACTCAGTGTATGCTGAGTGTAGGGCAACACACTGCACTCTTCCCTGGGAGAGCTAGATTTCCTCAGCACTCCGACAGCTCCAGGAACTGTGTTCTCTCACGTCCTACATGTCATGCCAATCTGCCTCATTGCCCTAGGCTGAGCGGCACTGAGAAACCAAAACTGCTTCGCATTCCTTCCACAAAGTCATACATTAAGACCCCATCCTTACAGGAGAAATTCGGCTTGCGTTCCTGCTGTAAACAAAGCACAGTTCTTCCTCTTACACTGCAGGGTTTTAGAAGAAGCTAAGCCCGAGAGCCTAGCAAGAGCGTTCCTTGGGGGAGGCGGTTGGCTACACGCAGAACTCCGTGCCAAATAAACTTTATTCAAGGAAGGGACCAGTGTGTAGCTAGAGTGTCTACTTACTTGGTAGAAATCACATGGAGGTAGGCTACGTGTTCGCTGGAAACGGGGGCCTTATGGCACAAGCCTTGCTTTCCCATTTTGAGTGCTCCATTCATGCTGCCTTGAAGCTACCTAAGTCACAGTTTAGGACGGGTCTCTAGTCACTGCAGGCAGGGCTCTGGGAAAGGAACAAGTGTTCTCTACATCAACAGGGTGCTTTCATAGCCTGGGTGGGAGCTCCTCCTGATACGCTCTAGAGCTAAAAGGAAACTTGACGTGAGTCCTTTCCTCAAGGTAAAGCCTTGAATAGCCCTGCCGAAGTGGAAGCTTGGAGCAGAGTCCTTGAGGCATTAGCTTTAGGTCTGCTTTCTTTAACGTTAGTAAGCATTTCAGGAAACGGAGGACCTCTCCTGGGCACCCTATTCCCTGCACGAACACCGAGCACCGGCAGGCTCCACTAGGCTGCTAAGAAACTTCCAGGCCCGGAATCCTTTCCCAGTCACTCAGTGTATGCTGAGTGTAGGGCAACACACTGCACTCTTCCCTGGGAGAGCTAGATTTCCTCAGCACTCCAACAGCTCCAGGAACTGTGTTCTCTCACGTCCTACATGTCATGCCAATCTGCCTCATTGCCCTAGGCTGAGCGGCACTGAGAAACCAAAACTGCTTCGCATTCCTTCCACAAAGTCATACATTAAGACCCCATCCTTACAGGAGAAATTCGGCTTGCGTTCCTGCTGTAAACAAAGCACAGTTCTTCCTCTTACACTGCAGGGTTTTAGAAGAAGCTAAGCCCGAGAGCCTAGCAAGAGCGTTCCTTGGGGGAGGCGGTTGGCTACACGCAGAACTCCGTGCCAAATAAACTTTATTCAAGGAAGGGACCAGTGTGTAGCTAGAGTGTATACTTGGTAGAAATCACAAGGAGGTAGGCTGCGTGTTCGCTGGAAACAGGGCCTTATGGCACAAGCCTTGCTTTCCCATTTTGAATGCTCCATTCATGCTGCTTTGAAGCTACCTAAATAACAGTTTTAGGACGGGTCTCTAGTCACTGCAGGCAGGGCTCTGGGAAAGGAACGAGTCTTCTCTACATCAACAGGGTGCTTTCATAGCCTGGGTGGGAGCTCCTCCTGATACGCTCTAGAGCTAAAAGGAAACTTGACGTGAGTCCTTTCCTCAAGGTAAAGCCTTGAATAGCCCTGCCGAAGTGGAAGCTTGGAGCAGAGTCCTTGAGGCATTAGCTTTAGGTGTGCTTTCTTTAACGTTAGTAAGCATTTCAGGAAACGGAGGATCTCGCCTGGGCACCCTATTCCCTGCACGAACACCGAGCACCGGCAGGCTCCACTAGGCTGCTAAGAAACTTCCAGGCCCGGAATCCTTTCCCAGTCACTCAGTGTATGCTGAGTGTAGGGCAACACACTGCACTCTTCCCTGGGAGAGCTAGATTTCCTCAGCACTCCAACAGCTCCAGGAACTGTGTTCTCTCACGTCCTACATGTCATGCAAATCTGCCTCATTGCCCTAGGCTGAGCGGCACTGAGAAACCAAAACTGCTTTGCATTCCTTCTACAAAGTCATACCTTAGGACCCCATCCTTACAGGAGAAAGTCAGCTTGCCTTGCTGCTGTAACCAAAGCACTGTTCTTCCTCTTACAATGCAGTGTTTTAGAAGAAGCTAAGCCCGATAGCCTAGCAAGAGCGCTCCTTGGGGGAGGCGTTTGGCAACACGCAGAACTCCGTGCCAAATAAACTTTATTCAAGGAAGGGACCAGTGTGTAGCTAGAGTGTCTACTTACTTGGTAGAAATCACATGGAGGTAGGCTACGTGTTCGCTGGAAACGGGGGCCTTATGGCACAAGCCTTGCTTTCCCATTTTGAGTGCTCCATTCATGCTGCCTTGAAGCTACCTAAATCACAGTTTAGGACGGGTCTCTAGTCACTGCAGGCAGGGCTCTGGGAAAGGAACAAGTGTTCTCTACATCAACAGGGTGCTTTCATAGCCTGGGTGGGAGCTCCTGCTGATACGCTCTAGAGCTAAAAGGAAACTTGACGTGAGTCCTTTCCTCAAGGTAAAGCCTTGAATAGCCCTGCCGAAGTGGAAGCTTGGAGCAGAGTCCTTGAGGCATTAGCTTTAGGTCTGCTTTCTTTAACGTTAGTAAGCATTTCAGGAAACGGAGGACCTCGCCTGGGCACCCTATTCCCTGCATGAACACCGAGCACCGGCAGGCTCCACTAGGCTGCTAAGAAACTTCCAGGCCCGGAATCCTTTCCCAGTCACTCAGTGTATGCTGAGTGTAGGGCAACACACTGCACTCTTCCCTGGGAGAGCTAGATTTCCTCAGCACTCCAACAGCTCCAGGAACTGTGTTCTCTCACGTCCTACATGTCATGCAAATCTGCCTCATTGCCCTAGGCTGAGCGGCACTGAGAAACCAAAACTGCTTCGCATTCCTTCCACAAAGTCATACATTAAGACCCCATCCTTACAGGAGAAATTCGGCTTGCGTTCCTGCTGTAAACAAAGCACAGTTCTTCCTCTTACACTGCAGGGTTTTAGAAGAAGCTAAGCCCGAGAGCCTAGCAAGAGCGTTCCTTGGGGGAGGCGGTTGGCTACACGCAGAACTCCGTGCCAAATAAACGTTATTCAAGGAAGGGACCAGTGTGTAGCTAGAGTGTCTACTTACTTGGTAGAAATCACATGGAGGTAGGCTACGTGTTCGCTGGAAACGGGGGCCTTATGGCACAAGCCTTGCTTTCCCTTTTTGAGTGCTCCATTCATGCTGCTGAGAAGCTACCTAAATCACAGTTTAGGACGGGTCTCTAGTCACTGCAGGCAGGGCTCTGGGAAAGGAACGAGTCTTCTCTACATCAACAGGGTGCTTTCATAGCCTGGGTGGGAGCTCATCCTGATACGCTCTAGAGCTAAAAGGAAACTTGACGTGAGTCCTTTCCTCAAGGTAAAGCCTTGAATAGCCCTGCCGAAGTGGAAGCTTGGAGCAGAGTCCTTGAGGCATTAGCTTTAGGTCTGCTTTCTTTAACGTTAGTAAGCATTTCAGGAAACGGAGGACCTCTCCTGGGCACCCTATTCCCTGCACGAACACCGAGCACCGGCAGGCTCCACTAGGCTGCTAAGAAACTTCCAGGCCCGGAAACCTTTCCCAGTCACTGAGTGTATGCTGAGTGTAGGGCAACACACTGCACTCTTCCCTGGGAGAGCTAGATTTCCTCAGCACTCCAACAGCTCCAGGAACTGTGTTCTCTCACGTCCTACATGTCATGCAAATCTGCCTCATTGCCCTAGGCTGAGCGGCACTGAGAAACCAAAACTGCTTTGCATTCCTTCTACACAGTCATACCTTAGGACCCCATCCTTACAGGAGAAAGTCAGCTTGCCTTGCTGCTGTAACCAAAGCACAGTTCTTCCTCTTACACTGCAGGGTTTTAGAAGAAGCTAAGCCCGATAGCCTAGCAAGAGCGCTCCTTGGGGGAGGCGTTTGGCTACACGCAGAACTCCGTGCCAAATAAACTTTATTCAAGGAAGGGACCAGTGTGTAGCTAGAGTGTCTACTTACTTGGTAGAAATCACATGGAGGTAGGCTACGTGTTCGCTGGAAACGGGGGCCTTATGGCACAAGCCTTGCTTTCCCATTTTGAGTGCTCCATTCATGCTGCCTTGAAGCTACCTAAGTCACAGTTTAGGACGGGTCTCTAGTCACTGCAGGCAGGGCTCTGGGAAAGGAACAAGTGTTCTCTACATCAACAGGGTGCTTTCATAGCCTGGGTGGGAGCTCCTCCTGATACGCTCTAGAGCTAAAAGGAAACTTGACGTGAGTCCTTTCCTCAAGGTAAAGCCTTGAATAGCCCTGCCGAAGTGGAAGCTTGGAGCAGAGTCCTTGAGGCATTAGCTTTAGGTCTGCTTTCTTTAACGTTAGTAAGCATTTCAGGAAACGGAGGACCTCGCCTGGGCACCCTATTCCCTGCACGAACACCGAGCACCGGCAGGCTCCACTAGGCTGCTAAGAAACTTCCAGGCCCGGAATCCTTTCCCAGTCACTCAGTGTATGCTGAGTGTAGGGCAACACACTGCACTCTTCCCTGGGAGAGCTAGATTTCCTCAGCACTCCAACAGCTCCAGGAACTGTGTTCTCTCACGTCCTACATGTCATGCCAATCTGCCTCATTGCCCTAGGCTGAGCGGCACTGAGAAACCAAAACTGCTTCGCATTCCTTCCACAAAGTCATACATTAAGACCCCATCCTTACAGGAGAAATTCGGCTTGCGTTCCTGCTGTAAACAAAGCACAGTTCTTCCTCTTACACTGCAGGGTTTTAGAAGAAGCTAAGCCCGAGAGCCTAGCAAGAGCGTTCCTTGGGGGAGGCGGTTGGCTACACGCAGAACTCCGTGCCAAATAAACTTTATTCAAGGAAGGGACCAGTGTGTAGCTAGAGTGTATACTTGGTAGAAATCACAAGGAGGTAGGCTGCGTGTTCGCTGGAAACAGGGCCTTATGGCACAAGCCTTGCTTTCCCATTTTGAATGCTCCATTCATGCTGCCTTGAAGCTACCTAAATCACAGTTTTAGGACGGGTCTCTAGTCACTGCAGGCAGGGCTCTGGGAAAGGAACGAGTCTTCTCTACATCAACAGGGTGCTTTCATAGCCTGGGTGGGAGCTCCTCCTGATACGCTCTAGAGCTAAAAGGAAACTTGACGTGAGTCCTTTCCTCAAGGTAAAGCCTTGAATAGCCCTGCCGAAGTGGAAGCTTGGAGCAGAGTCCTTGAGGCATTAGCTTTAGGTGTGCTTTCTTTAACGTTAGTAAGCATTTCAGGAAACGGAGGACCTCGCCTGGGCACCCTATTCCCTGCACGAACACCGAGCACCGGCAGGCTCCACTAGGCTGCTAAGAAACTTCCAGGCCCGGAATCCTTTCCCAGTCACTCAGTGTATGCTGAGTGTAGGGCAACACACTGCACTCTTCCCTGGGAGAGCTAGATTTCCTCAGCACTCCAACAGCTCCAGGAACTGTGTTCTCTCACGTCCTACATGTCATGCAAATCGGCCTCATTGCCCTAGGCTGAGCGGCACTGAGAAACCAAAACTGCTTTGCATTCCTTCTACAAAGTCATACCTTAGGACCCCATCCTTACAGGAGAAAGTCAGCTTGCCTTGCTGCTGTAACCAAAGCACAGTTCTTCCTCTTACACTGCAGGGTTTTAGAAGAAGCTAAGCCCGATAGCCTAGCAAGAGCGCTCCTTGGGGGAGGCGGTTGGCTACACGCAGAACTCCATGCCAAATAAACTTTATTCAAGGAAGGGACCAGTGTGTAGCTAGAGTGTATACTTGGTAGAAATCACAAGGAGGTAGGCTGCGTGTTCGCTGGAAACAGGGCCTTATGGCACAAGCCTTGCTTTCCCATTTTGAATGCTCCATTCATGCTGCCTTGAAGCTACCTAAATCACAGTTTTAGGACGGGTCTCTAGTCACTGCAGGCAGGGCTCTGGGAAAGGAAAGAGTCTTCTCTACATCAACAGGGTGCTTTCATAGCCTGGGTGGGAGCTCCTCCTGATACGCTCTGGAGCTAAAAGGAAACTTGACGTGAGTCCTTTCCTCAAGGTAAAGCCTTGAATAGCCCTGCCGAAGTGGAAGCTTGGAGCAGAGTCCTTGAGGCATTAGCTTTAGGTCTGCTTTCTTTAACGTTAGTAAGCATTTCAGGAAACGGAGGACCTCGCCTGGGCACCCTATTCCCTGCACGAACACCGAGCACCGGCAGGCTCCACTAGGCTGCTAAGAAACTTCCAGGCCCGGAAACCTTTCCCAGTCAACTCAGTGTATGCTGAGTGTAGGGCAACACACTGCACTCTTCCCTGGGAGAGCTAGATTTCCTCAGCACTCCAACAGCTCCAGGAACTGTGTTCTCTCACGTCCTACATGTCATGCAAATCGGCCTCATTGCCCTAGGCTGAGCGGCACTGAGAAACCAAAACTGCTTTGCATTCCTTCTACAAAGTCATACCTTAGGACCCCATCCTTACAGGAGAAAGTCAGCTTGCCTTGCTGCTGTAACCAAAGCACAGTTCTTCCTCTTACACTGCAGGGTTTTAGAAGAAGCTAAGCCCGATAGCCTAGCAAGAGCGCTCCTTGGGGGAGGCGTTTGGCTACACGCAGAACTCCGTGCCAAATAAACTTTATTCAAGGAAGTGATCAGTGTGTAGCTAGAGTGTCTACTTACTTGGTAGAAATCACATGGAGGTAGGCTACGTGTTCGCTGGAAACGGGGGCCTTATGGCACAAGCCTTGCTTTCCCATTTTGAGTGTTCCATTCATGCTGCCTTGAAGCTACCTAAATCACAGTTTAGGACGGGTCTCTAGTCACTGCAGGCAGGGCTCTGGGAAAGGAACGAGTCTTCTCTACATCAACAGGGTGCTTTCATAGCCTGGGTGGGAGCTCCTCCTGATACGCTCTAGAGCTAAAAGGAAACTTGACGTGAGTCCTTTCCTCAAGGTAAAGCCTTGAATAGCCCTGCCGAAGTGGAAGCTTGGAGCAGAGTCCTTGAGGCATTAGCTTTAGGTCTGCTTTCTTTAACGTTAGTAAGCATTTCAGGAAACGGAGGACCTCTCCTGGGCACCCTATTCCCTGCACGAACACCGAGCACCGGCAGGCTCCACTAGGCTGCTAAGAAACTTCCAGGCCCGGAATCCTTTCCCAGTCACTCAGTGTATGCTGAGTGTAGGGCAACACACTGCACTCTTCCCTGGGAGAGCTAGATTTCCTCAGCACTCCAACAGCTCCAGGAACTGTGTTCTCTCACGTCCTACATGTCATGCAAATCTGCCTCATTGCCCTAGGCTGAGCGGCACTGAGAAACCAAAACTGCTTTGCATTCCTTCTACACAGTCATACCTTAGGACCCCATCCTTACAGGAGAAAGTCAGCTTGCCTTGCTGCTGTAACCAAAGCACAGTTCTTCCTCTTACACTGCAGGGTTTTAGAAGAAGCTAAGCCCGATAGCCTAGCAAGAGCGCTCCTTGGGGGAGGCGTTTGGCTACACGCAGAACTCCGTGCCAAATAAACTTTATTCAAGGAAGGGACCAGTGTGTAGCTAGAGTGTCTACTTACTTGGTAGAAATCACATGGAGGTAGGCTACGTGTTCGCTGGAAACGGGGGCCTTATGGCACAAGCCTTGCTTTCCCATTTTGAGTGCTCCATTCATGCTGCCTTGAAGCTACCTAAGTCACAGTTTAGGACGGGTCTCTAGTCACTGCAGGCAGGGCTCTGGGAAAGGAACAAGTGTTCTCTACATCAACAGGGTGCTTTCATAGCCTGGGTGGGAGCTCCTCCTGATACGCTCTAGAGCTAAAAGGAAACTTGACGTGAGTCCTTTCCTCAAGGTAAAGCCTTGAATAGCCCTGCCGAAGTGGAAGCTTGGAGCAGAGTCCTTGAGGCATTAGCTTTAGGTCTGCTTTCTTTAACGTTAGTAAGCATTTCAGGAAACGGAGGACCTCTCCTGGGCACCCTATTCCCTGCACGAACACCGAGCACCGGCAGGCTCCACTAGGCTGCTAAGAAACTTCCAGGCCCGGAATCCTTTCCCAGTCACTCAGTGTATGCTGAGTGTAGGGCAACACACTGCACTCTTCCCTGGGAGAGCTAGATTTCCTCAGCACTCCAACAGCTCCAGGAACTGTGTTCTCTCACGTCCTACATGTCATGCCAATCTGCCTCATTGCCCTAGGCTGAGCGGCACTGAGAAACCAAAACTGCTTCGCATTCCTTCCACAAAGTCATACATTAAGACCCCATCCTTACAGGAGAAATTCGGCTTGCGTTCCTGCTGTAAACAAAGCACAGTTCTTCCTCTTACACTGCAGGGTTTTAGAAGAAGCTAAGCCCGAGAGCCTAGCAAGAGCGTTCCTTGGGGGAGGCGGTTGGCTACACGCAGAACTCCGTGCCAAATAAACTTTATTCAAGGAAGGGACCAGTGTGTAGCTAGAGTGTATACTTGGTAGAAATCACAAGGAGGTAGGCTGCGTGTTCGCTGGAAACAGGGCCTTATGGCACAAGCCTTGCTTTCCCATTTTGAATGCTCCATTCATGCTGCTTTGAAGCTACCTAAATCACAGTTTTAGGACGGGTCTCTAGTCACTGCAGGCAGGGCTCTGGGAAAGGAACGAGTCTTCTCTACATCAACAGGGTGCTTTCATAGCCTGGGTGGGAGCTCCTCCTGATACGCTCTAGAGCTAAAAGGAAACTTGACGTGAGTCCTTTCCTCAAGGTAAAGCCTTGAATAGCCCTGCCGAAGTGGAAGCTTGGAGCAGAGTCCTTGAGGCATTAGCTTTAGGTGTGCTTTCTTTAACGTTAGTAAGCATTTCAGGAAACGGAGGATCTCGCCTGGGCACCCTATTCCCTGCACGAACACCGAGCACCGGCAGGCTCCACTAGGCTGCTAAGAAACTTCCAGGCCCGGAATCCTTTCCCAGTCACTCAGTGTATGCTGAGTGTAGGGCAACACACTGCACTCTTCCCTGGGAGAGCTAGATTTCCTCAGCACTCCAACAGCTCCAGGAACTGTGTTCTCTCACGTCCTACATGTCATGCAAATCTGCCTCATTGCCCTAGGCTGAGCGGCACTGAGAAACCAAAACTGCTTTGCATTCCTTCTACAAAGTCATACCTTAGGACCCCATCCTTACAGGAGAAAGTCAGCTTGCCTTGCTGCTGTAACCAAAGCACTGTTCTTCCTCTTACACTGCAGTGTTTTAGAAGAAGCTAAGCCCGATAGCCTAGCAAGAGCGCTCCTTGGGGGAGGCGTTTGGCAACACGCAGAACTCCGTGCCAAATAAACTTTATTCAAGGAAGGGACCAGTGTGTAGCTAGAGTGTCTACTTACTTGGTAGAAATCACATGGAGGTAGGCTACGTGTTCGCTGGAAACGGGGGCCTTATGGCACAAGCCTTGCTTTCCCATTTTGAGTGCTCCATTCATGCTGCCTTGAAGCTACCTAAATCACAGTTTAGGACGGGTCTCTAGTCACTGCAGGCAGGGCTCTGGGAAAGGAACAAGTGTTCTCTACATCAACAGGGTGCTTTCATAGCCTGGGTGGGAGCTCCTCCTGATACGCTCTAGAGCTAAAAGGAAACTTGACGTGAGTCCTTTCCTCAAGGTAAAGCCTTGAATAGCCCTGCCGAAGTGGAAGCTTGGAGCAGAGTCCTTGAGGCATTAGCTTTAGGTCTGCTTTCTTTAACGTTAGTAAGCATTTCAGGAAACGGAGGACCTCGCCTGGGCACCCTATTCCCTGCATGAACACCGAGCACCGGCAGGCTCCACTAGGCTGCTAAGAAACTTCCAGGCCCGGAATCCTTTCCCAGTCACTCAGTGTATGCTGAGTGTAGGGCAACACACTGCACTCTTCCCTGGGAGAGCTAGATTTCCTCAGCACTCCAACAGCTCCAGGAACTGTGTTCTCTCACGTCCTACATGTCATGCCAATCTGCCTCATTGCCCTAGGCTGAGCGGCACTGAGAAACCAAAACTGCTTCGCATTCCTTCCACAAAGTCATACATTAAGACCCCATCCTTACAGGAGAAATTCGGCTTGCGTTCCTGCTGTAAACAAAGCACAGTTCTGCCTCTTACACTGCAGGGTTTTAGAAGAAGCTAAGCCCGAGAGCCTAGCAAGAGCGTTCCTTGGGGGAGGCGGTTGGCTACACGCAGAACTCCGTGCCAAATAAACGTTATTCAAGGAAGGGACCAGTGTGTAGCTAGAGTGTCTACTTACTTGGTAGAAATCACATGGAGGTAGGCTACGTGTTCGCTGGAAACGGGGGCCTTATGGCACAAGCCTTGCTTTCCCTTTTTGAGTGCTCCATTCATGCTGCCTTGAAGCTACCTAAATCACAGTTTAGGACGGGTCTCTAGTCACTGCAGGCAGGGCTCTGGGAAAGGAACGAGTCTTCTCTACATCAACAGGGTGCTTTCATAGCCTGGGTGGGAGCTCCTCCTGATACGCTCTAGAGCTAAAAGGAAACTTGACGTGAGTCCTTTCCTCAAGGTAAAGCCTTGAATAGCCCTGCCGAAGTGGAAGCTTGGAGCAGAGTCCTTGAGGCATTAGCTTTAGGTCTGCTTTCTTTAACGTTAGTAAGCATTTCAGGAAACGGAGGACCTCTCCTGGGCACCCTATTCCCTGCACGAACACCGAGCACCGGCAGGCTCCACTAGGCTGCTAAGAAACTTCCAGGCCCGGAAACCTTTCCCAGTCACTGAGTGTATGCTGAGTGTAGGGCAACACACTGCACTCTTCCCTGGGAGAGCTAGATTTCCTCAGCACTCCAACAGCTCCAGGAACTGTGTTCTCTCACGTCCTACATGTCATGCAAATCTGCCTCATTGCCCTAGGCTGAGCGGCACTGAGAAACCAAAACTGCTTTGCATTCCTTCTACACAGTCATACCTTAGGACCCCATCCTTACAGGAGAAAGTCAGCTTGCCTTGCTGCTGTAACCAAAGCACAGTTCTTCCTCTTACACTGCAGGGTTTTAGAAGAAGCTAAGCCCGATAGCCTAGCAAGAGCGCTCCTTGGGGGAGGCGTTTGGCTACACGCAGAACTCCGTGCCAAATAAACTTTATTCAAGGAAGGGACCAGTGTGTAGCTAGAGTGTCTACTTACTTGGTAGAAATCACATGGAGGTAGGCTACGTGTTCGCTGGAAACGGGGGCCTTATGGCACAAGCCTTGCTTTCCCATTTTGAGTGCTCCATTCATGCTGCCTTGAAGCTACCTAAGTCACAGTTTAGGACGGGTCTCTAGTCACTGCAGGCAGGGCTCTGGGAAAGGAACAAGTGTTCTCTACATCAACAGGGTGCTTTCATAGCCTGGGTGGGAGCTCCTCCTGATACGCTCTAGAGCTAAAAGGAAACTTGACGTGAGTCCTTTCCTCAAGGTAAAGCCTTGAATAGCCCTGCCGAAGTGGAAGCTTGCAGCAGAGTCCTTGAGGCATTAGCTTTAGGTCTGCTTTCTTTAACGTTAGTAAGCATTTCAGGAAACGGAGGACCTCGCCTGGGCACCCTATTCCCTGCACGAACACCGAGGACCGGCAGGCTCCACTAGGCTGCTAAGAAACTTCCAGGCCCGGAATCCTTTCCCAGTCACTCAGTGTATGCTGAGTGTAGGGCAACACACTGCACTCTTCCCTGGGAGAGCTAGATTTCCTCAGCACTCCAACAGCTCCAGGAACTGTGTTCTCTCACGTCCTACATGTCATGCCAATCTGCCTCATTGCCCTAGGCTGAGCGGCACTGAGAAACCAAAACTGCTTCGCATTCCTTCCACAAAGTCATACATTAAGACCCCATCCTTACAGGAGAAATTCGGCTTGCGTTCCTGCTGTAAACAAAGCACAGTTCTTCCTCTTACACTGCAGGGTTTTAGAAGAAGCTAAGCCCGAGAGCCTAGCAAGAGCGTTCCTTGGGGGAGGCGGTTGGCTACACGCAGAACTCCGTGCCAAATAAACTTTATTCAAGGAAGGGACCAGTGTGTAGCTAGAGTGTATACTTGGTAGAAATCACAAGGAGGTAGGCTGCGTGTTCGCTGGAAACAGGGCCTTATGGCACAAGCCTTGCTTTCCCATTTTGAATGCTCCATTCATGCTGCCTTGAAGCTACCTAAATCACAGTTTTAGGACGGGTCTCTAGTCACTGCAGGCAGGGCTCTGGGAAAGGAACGAGTCTTCTCTACATCAACAGGGTGCTTTCATAGCCTGGGTGGGAGCTCCTCCTGATACGCTCTAGAGCTAAAAGGAAACTTGACGTGAGTCCTTTCCTCAAGGTAAAGCCTTGAATAGCCCTGCCGAAGTGGAAGCTTGGAGCAGAGTCCTTGAGGCATTAGCTTTAGGTGTGCTTTCTTTAACGTTAGTAAGCATTTCAGGAAACGGAGGATCTCGCCTGGGCACCCTATTCCCTGCACGAACACCGAGCACCGGCAGGCTCCACTAGGCTGCTAAGAAACTTCCAGGCCCGGAATCCTTTCCCAGTCACTCAGTGTATGCTGAGTGTAGGGCAACACACTGCACTCTTCCCTGGGAGAGCTAGATTTCCTCAGCACTCCAACAGCTCCAGGAACTGTGTTCTCTCACGTCCTACATGTCATGCAAATCTGCCTCATTGCCCTAGGCTGAGCGGCACTGAGAAACCAAAACTGCTTTGCATTCCTTCTACAAAGTCATACCTTAGGACCGCATCCTTACAGGAGAAAGTCAGCTTGCCTTGCTGCTGTAACCAAAGCACTGTTCTTCCTCTTACACTGCAGTGTTTTAGAAGAAGCTAAGCCCGATAGCCTAGCAAGAGCGCTCCTTGGGGGAGGCGTTTGGCAACACGCAGAACTCCGTGCCAAATAAACTTTATTCAAGGAAGGGACCAGTGTGTAGCTAGAGTGTCTACTTACTTGGTAGAAATCACATGGAGGTAGGCTACGTGTTCGCTGGAAACGGGGGCCTTATGGCACAAGCCTTGCTTTCCCATTTTGAGTGCTCCATTCATGCTGCCTTGAAGCTACCTAAATCACAGTTTAGGACGGGTCTCTAGTCACTGCAGGCAGGGCTCTGGGAAAGGAACAAGTGTTCTCTACATCAACAGGGTGCTTTCATAGCCTGGGTGGGAGCTCCTCCTGATACGCTCTAGAGCTAAAAGGAAACTTGACGTGAGTCCTTTCCTCAAGGTAAAGCCTTGAATAGCCCTGCCGAAGTGGAAGCTTGGAGCAGAGTCCTTGAGGCATTAGCTTTAGGTCTGCTTTCTTTAACGTTAGTAAGCATTTCAGGAAACGGAGGACCTCGCCTGGGCACCCTATTCCCTGCATGAACACCGAGCACCGGCAGGCTCCACTAGGCTGCTAAGAAACTTCCAGGCCCGGAATCCTTTCCCAGTCACTCAGTGTATGCTGAGTGTAGGGCAACACACTGCACTCTTCCCTGGGAGAGCTAGATTTCCTCAGCACTCCAACAGCTCCAGGAACTGTGTTCTCTCACGTCCTACATGTCATGCAAATCTGCCTCATTGCCCTAGGCTGAGCGGCACTGAGAAACCAAAACTGCTTCGCATTCCTTCCACAAAGTCATACATTAAGACCCCATCCTTACAGGAGAAATTCGGCTTGCGTTCCTGCTGTAAACAAAGCACAGTTCTTCCTCTTACACTGCAGGGTTTTAGAAGAAGCTAAGCCCGAGAGCCTAGCAAGAGCGTTCCTTGGGGGAGGCGGTTGGCTACACGCAGAACTCCGTGCCAAATAAACGTTATTCAAGGAAGGGACCAGTGTGTAGCTAGAGTGTCTACTTACTTGGTAGAAATCACATGGAGGTAGGCTACGTGTTCGCTGGAAACGGGGGCCTTATGGCACAAGCCTTGCTTTCCCTTTTTGAGTGCTCCATTCATGCTGCCTTGAAGCTACCTAAATCACAGTTTAGGACGGGTCTCTAGTCACTGCAGGCAGGGCTCTGGGAAAGGAACGAGTCTTCTCTACATCAACAGGGTGCTTTCATAGCCTGGGTGGGAGCTCATCCTGATACGCTCTAGAGCTAAAAGGAAACTTGACGTGAGTCCTTTCCTCAAGGTAAAGCCTTGAATAGCCCTGCCGAAGTGGAAGCTTGGAGCAGAGTCCTTGAGGCATTAGCTTTAGGTCTGCTTTCTTTAACGTTAGTAAGCATTTCAGGAAACGGAGGACCTCTCCTGGGCACCCTATTCCCTGCACGAACACCGAGCACCGGCAGGCTCCACTAGGCTGCTAAGAAACTTCCAGGCCCGGAAACCTTTCCCAGTCACTGAGTGTATGCTGAGTGTAGGGCAACACACTGCACTCTTCCCTGGGAGAGCTAGATTTCCTCAGCACTCCAACAGCTCCAGGAACTGTGTTCTCTCACGTCCTACATGTCATGCAAATCTGCCTCATTGCCCTAGGCTGAGCGGCACTGAGAAACCAAAACTGCTTTGCATTCCTTCTACACAGTCATACCTTAGGACCCCATCCTTACAGGAGAAAGTCAGCTTGCCTTGCTGCTGTAACCAAAGCACAGTTCTTCCTCTTACACTGCAGGGTTTTAGAAGAAGCTAAGCCCGATAGCCTAGCAAGAGCGCTCCTTGGGGGAGGCGTTTGGCTACACGCAGAACTCCGTGCCAAATAAACTTTATTCAAGGAAGGGACCAGTGTGTAGCTAGAGTGTCTACTTACTTGGTAGAAATCACATGGAGGTAGGCTACGTGTTCGCTGGAAACGGGGGCCTTATGGCACAAGCCTTGCTTTCCCATTTTGAGTGCTCCATTCATGCTGCCTTGAAGCTACCTAAGTCACAGTTTAGGACGGGTCTCTAGTCACTGCAGGCAGGGCTCTGGGAAAGGAACAAGTGTTCTCTACATCAACAGGGTGCTTTCATAGCCTAGGTGGGAGCTCCTCCTGATACGCTCTAGAGCTAAAAGGAAACTTGACGTGAGTCCTTTCCTCAAGGTAAAGCCTTGAATAGCCCTGCCGAAGTGGAAGCTTGGAGCAGAGTCCTTGAGGCATTAGCTTTAGGCCTGCTTTCTTTAACGTTAGTAAGCATTTCAGGAAACGGAGGACCTCGCCTGGGCACCCTATTCCCTGCACGAACACCGAGCACCGGCAGGCTCCACTAGGCTGCTAAGAAACTTCCAGGCCCGGAATCCTTTCCCAGTCACTCAGTGTATGCTGAGTGTAGGGCAACACACTGCACTCTTCCCTGGGAGAGCTAGATTTCCTCAGCACTCCAACAGCTCCAGGAACTGTGTTCTCTCACGTCCTACATGTCATGCCAATCTGCCTCATTGCCCTAGGCTGAGCGGCACTGAGAAACCAAAACTGCTTCGCATTCCTTCCACAAAGTCATACATTAAGACCCCATCCTTACAGGAGAAATTCGGCTTGCGTTCCTGCTGTAAACAAAGCACAGTTCTTCCTCTTACACTGCAGGGTTTTAGAAGAAGCTAAGCCCGAGAGCCTAGCAAGAGCGTTCCTTGGGGGAGGCGGTTGGCTACACGCAGAACTCCGTGCCAAATAAACTTTATTCAAGGAAGGGACCAGTGTGTAGCTAGAGTGTATACTTGGTAGAAATCACAAGGAGGTAGGCTGCGTGTTCGCTGGAAACAGGGCCTTATGGCACAAGCCTTGCTTTCCCATTTTGAATGCTCCATTCATGCTGCCTTGAAGCTACCTAAATCACAGTTTTAGGACGGGTCTCTAGTCACTGCAGGCAGGGCTCTGGGAAAGGAACGAGTCTTCTCTACATCAACAGGGTGCTTTCATAGCCTGGGTGGGAGCTCCTCCTGATACGCTCTAGAGCTAAAAGGAAACTTGACGTGAGTCCTTTCCTCAAGGTAAAGCCTTGAATAGCCCTGCCGAAGTGGAAGCTTGGAGCAGAGTCCTTGAGGCATTAGCTTTAGGTGTGCTTTCTTTAACGTTAGTAAGCATTTCAGGAAACGGAGGACCTCGCCTGGGCACCCTATTCCCTGCACGAACACCGAGCACCGGCAGGCTCCACTAGGCTGCTAAGAAACTTCCAGGCCCGGAATCCTTTCCCAGTCACTCAGTGTATGCTGAGTGTAGGGCAACACACTGCACTCTTCCCTGGGAGAGCTAGATTTCCTCAGCACTCCAACAGCTCCAGGAACTGTGTTCTCTCACGTCCTACATGTCATGCAAATCGGCCTCATTGCCCTAGGCTGAGCGGCACTGAGAAACCAAAACTGCTTTGCATTCCTTCTACAAAGTCATACCTTAGGACCCCATCCTTACAGGAGAAAGTCAGCTTGCCTTGCTGCTGTAACCAAAGCACAGTTCTTCCTCTTACACTGCAGGGTTTTAGAAGAAGCTAAGCCCGATAGCCTAGCAAGAGCGCTCCTTGGGGGAGGCGTTTGGCTACACGCAGAACTCCGTGCCAAATAAACTTTATTCAAGGAAGGGACCAGTGTGTAGCTAGAGTGTATACTTGGTAGAAATCACAAGGAGGTAGGCTGCGTGTTCGCTGGAAACAGGGCCTTATGGCACAAGCCTTGCTTTCCCATTTTGAATGCTCCATTCATGCTGCCTTGAAGCTACCTAAATAACAGTTTTAGGACGGGTCTCTAGTCACTGCAGGCAGGGCTCTGGGAAAGGAACGAGTCTTCTCTACATCAACAGGGTGCTTTCATAGCCTGGGTGGGAGCTCCTCCTGATACGCTCTAGAGCTAAAAGGAAACTTGACGTGAGTCCTTTCCTCAAGGTAAAGCCTTGAATAGCCCTGCCGAAGTGGAAGCTTGGAGCAGAGTCCTTGAGGCATTAGCTTTAGGTCTGCTTTCTTTAACGTTAGTAAGCATTTCAGGAAACGGAGGACCTGGCCTGGGCACCCTATTCCCTGCACGAACACCGAGCACCGGCAGGCTCCACTAGGCTGCTAAGAAACTTCCAGGCCTGGAAACCTTTTCCAGTCACTGAGTGTATGCTGAGTGTAGGGCAACACACTGCACTCTTCCCTGGGAGAGCTAGATTTCCTCAGCACTCCAACAGCTCCAGGAACTGTGTTCTCTCACGTCCTACATGTCATGCCAATCTGCCTCATTGCCCTAGGCTGAGCGGCACTGAGAAACCAAAACTGCTTCGCATTCCTTCCACAAAGTCATACATTAAGACCCCATCCTTACAGGAGAAATTCGGCTTGCGTTCCTGCTGTAAACAAAGCACAGTTCTTCCTCTTACACTGCAGGGTTTTAGAAGAAGCTAAGCCCGAGAGCCTAGCAAGAGCGTTCCTTGGGGGAGGCGGTTGGCTACACGCAGAACTCCGTGCCAAATAAACTTTATTCAAGGAAGGGACCAGTGTGTAGCTAGAGTGTATACTTGGTAGAAATCACAAGGAGGTAGGCTGCGTGTTCGCTGGAAACAGGGCCTTATGGCACAAGCCTTGCTTTCCCATTTTGAATGCTCCATTCATGCTGCCTTGAAGCTACCTAAATAACAGTTTTAGGACGGGTCTCTAGTCACTGCAGGCAGGGCTCTGGGAAAGGAACGAGTCTTCTCTACATCAACAGGGTGCTTTCATAGCCTGGGTGGGAGCTCCTCCTGATACGCTCTAGAGCTAAAAGGAAACTTGACGTGAGTCCTTTCCTCAAGGTAAAGCCTTGAATAGCCCTGCCGAAGTGGAAGCTTGGAGCAGAGTCCTTGAGGCATTAGCTTTAGGTGTGCTTTCTTTAACGTTAGTAAGCATTTCAGGAAAAGGAGGACCTCGCCTGGGCACCCTATTCCCTGCACGAACACCGAGCACCGGCAGGCTCCACTAGGCTGCTAAGAAACTTCCAGGCCCGGAATCCTTTCCCAGTCACTCAGTGTATGCTGAGTGTAGGGCAACACACTGCACTCTTCCCTGGGAGAGCTAGATTTCCTCAGCACTCCAACAGCTCCAGGAACTGTGTTCTCTCACGTCCTACATGTCATGCAAATCTGCCTCATTGCCCTAGGCTGAGCGGCACTGAGAAACCAAAACTGCTTTGCATTCCTTCTACACAGTCATACCTTAGGACCCCATCCTTACAGGAGAAAGTCAGCTTGCCTTGCTGCTGTAACCAAAGCACAGTTCTTCCTCTTACACTGCAGGGTTTTAGAAGAAGCTAAGCCCGATAGCCTAGCAAGAGCGCTCCTTGGGGGAGGCGTTTGGCTACACGCAGAACTCCGTGCCAAATAAACTTTATTCAAGGAAGGGACCAATGTGTAGCTAGAGTGTCTACTTACTTGGTAGAAATCACATGGAGGTAGGCTACGTGTTCGCTGGAAACGGGGGCCTTATGGCACAAGCCTTGCTTTCCCATTTTGAGTGCTCCATTCATGCTGCCTTGAAGCTACCTAAATCACAGTTTAGGCCGGGTCTCTAGTCACTGCAGGCAGGGCTCTGGGAAAGGAACAAGTGTTCTCTACATCAACAGGGTGCTTTCATAGCCTGGGTGGGAGCTCCTCCTGATACGCTCTAGAGCTAAAAGGAAACTTGACGTGAGTCCTTTCCTCAAGGTAAAGCCTTGAATAGCCCTGCCGAAGTGGAAGCTTGGAGCAGAGTCCTTGAGGCATTAGCTTTAGGTCTGCTTTCTTTAACGTTAGTAAGCATTTCAGGAAACGGAGGACCTCGCCTGGGCACCCTACTCCCTGCACGAACACCGAGCACCGGCAGGCTCCACTAGGCTGCTAAGAAACTTCCAGGCCCGGAATCCTTTCCCAGTCACTCAGTGTATGCTGAGTGTAGGGCAACACACTGCACTCTTCCCTGGGAGAGCTAGATTTCCTCAGCACTCCGACAGCTCCAGGAACTGTGTTCTCTCACGTCCTACATGTCATGCAAATCTGCCTCATTGCCCTAGGCTGAGCGGCACTGAGAAACCAAAACTGCTTCGCATTCCTTCCACAAAGTCATACATTAAGACCCCATCCTTACAGGAGAAATTCGGCTTGCGTTCCTGCTGTAAACAAAGCACAGTTCTTCCTCTTACACTGCAGGGTTTTAGAAGAAGCTAAGCCCGAGAGCCTAGCAAGAGCGTTCCTTGGGGGAGGCGGTTGGCTACACGCAGAACTCCGTGCCAAATAAACTTTATTCAAGGAAGGGACCAGTGTGTAGCTAGAGTGTCTACTTACTTGGTAGAAATCACAAGGAGGTAGGCTGCGTATTCGCTGGAAACAGGGCCTTATGGCACAAGCCTTGCTTTCCCATTTTGAATGCTCCATTCATGCTGCTTTGAAGCTACCTAAATAACAGTTTTAGGACGGGTCTCTAGTCACTGCAGGCAGGGCTCTGGGAAAGGAACGAGTCTTCTCTACATCAACAGGGTGCTTTCATAGCCTGGGTGGGAGCTCCTCCTGATACGCTCTAGAGCTAAAAGGAAACTTGACGTGAGTCCTTTCCTCAAGGTAAAGCCTTGAATAGCCCTGCCGAAGTGGAAGCTTGGAGCAGAGTCCTTGAGGCATTAGCTTTAGGTGTGCTTTCTTTAACGTTAGTAAGCATTTCAGGAAACGGAGGACCTCTCCTGGGCACCCTATTCCCTGCACGAACACCGAGCACCGGCAGGCTCCACTAGGCTGCTAAGAAACTTCCAGGCCCGGAATCCTTTCCCAGTCACTCAGTGTATGCTGAGTGTAGGGCAACACACTGCACTCTTCCCTGGGAGAGCTAGATTTCCTCAGCACTCCAACAGCTCCAGGAACTGTGTTCTCTCACGTCCTACATGTCATGCAAATCTGCCTCATTGCCCTAGGCTGAGCGGCACTGAGAAACCAAAACTGCTTTGCATTCCTTCTACAAAGTCATACCTTAGGACCCCATCCTTACAGGAGAAAGTCAGCTTGCCTTGCTGCTGTAACCAAAGCACTGTTCTTCCTCTTACACTGCAGTGTTTTAGAAGAAGCTAAGCCCGATAGCCTAGCAAGAGCGCTCCTTGGGGGAGGCGTTTGGCAACACGCAGAACTCCGTGCCAAATAAACTTTATTCAAGAAAGGGACCAGTGTGTAGCTAGAGTGTCTACTTACTTGGTAGAAATCACATGGAGGTAGGCTACGTGTTCGCTGGAAACGGGGGCCTTATGGCACAAGCCTTGCTTTCCCATTTTGAGTGCTCCATTCATGCTGCCTTGAAGCTACCTAAATCACAGTTTAGGACGGGTCTCTAGTCACTGCAGGCAGGGCTCTGGGAAAGGAACAAGTGTTCTCTACATCAACAGGGTGCTTTCATAGCCTGGGTGGGAGCTCCTCCTGATACGCTCTAGAGCTAAAAGGAAACTTGACGTGAGTCCTTTCCTCAAGGTAAAGCCTTGAATAGCCCTGCCGAAGTGGAAGCTTGGAGCAGAGTCCTTGAGGCATTAGCTTTAGGTCTGCTTTCTTTAACGTTAGTAAGCATTTCAGGAAACGGAGGACCTCGCCTGGGCACCCTATTCCCTTCATGAACACCGAGCACCGGCAGGCTCCACTAGGCTGCTAAGAAACTTCCAGGCCCGGAATCCTTTCCCAGTCACTCAGTGTATGCTGAGTGTAGGGCAACACACTGCACTCTTCCCTGGGAGAGCTAGATTTCCTCAGCACTCCAACAGCTCCAGGAACTGTGTTCTCTCACGTCCTACATGTCATGCAAATCTGCCTCATTGCCCTAGGCTGAGCGGCACTGAGAAACCAAAACTGCTTCGCATTCCTTCCACAAAGTCATACATTAAGACCCCATCCTTACAGGAGAAATTCGGCTTGCGTTCCTGCTGTAAACAAAGCACAGTTCTTCCTCTTACACTGCAGGGTTTTAGAAGAAGCTAAGCCCGAGAGCCTAGCAAGAGCGTTCCTTGGGGGAGGCGGTTGGCTACACGCAGAACTCCGTGCCAAATAAACGTTATTCAAGGAAGGGACCAGTGTGTAGCTAGAGTGTCTACTTACTTGGTAGAAATCACATGGAGGTAGGCTACGTGTTCGCTGGAAACGGGGGCATATGGCACAAGCCTTGCTTTCCCTTTTTGAGTGCTCCATTCATGCTGCCTTGAAGCTACCTAAATCACAGTTTAGGACGGGTCTCTAGTCACTGCAGGCAGGGCTCTGGGAAAGGAACGAGTCTTCTCTACATCAACAGGGTGCTTTCATAGCCTGGGTGGGAGCTCATCCTGATACGCTCTAGAGCTAAAAGGAAACTTGACGTGAGTCCTTTCCTCAAGGTAAAGCCTTGAATAGCCCTGCCGAAGTGGAAGCTTGGAGCAGAGTCCTTGAGGCATTAGCTTTAGGTCTGCTTTCTTTAACGTTAGTAAGCATTTCAGGAAACGGAGGACCTCTCCTGGGCACCCTATTCCCTGCACGAACACCGAGCACCGGCAGGCTCCACTAGGCTGCTAAGAAACTTCCAGGCCCGGAAACCTTTCCCAGTCACTGAGTGTATGCTGAGTGTAGGGCAACACACTGCACTCTTCCCTGGGAGAGCTAGATTTCCTCAGCACTCCAACAGCTCCAGGAACTGTGTTCTCTCACGTCCTACATGTCATGCAAATCTGCCTCATTGCCCTAGGCTGAGCGGCACTGAGAAACCAAAACTGCTTTGCATTCCTTCTACACAGTCATACCTTAGGACCCCATCCTTACAGGAGAAAGTCAGCTTGCCTTGCTGCTGTAACCAAAGCACAGTTCTTCCTCTTACACTGCAGGGTTTTAGAAGAAGCTAAGCCCGATAGCCTAGCAAGAGCGCTCCTTGGGGGAGGCGTTTGGCTACACGCAGAACTCCGTGCCAAATAAACTTTATTCAAGGAAGGGACCAGTGTGTAGCTAGAGTGTCTACTTACTTGGTAGAAATCACATGGAGGTAGGCTACGTGTTCGCTGGAAACGGGGGCCTTATGGCACAAGCCTTGCTTTCCCATTTTGAGTGCTCCATTCATGCTGCCTTGAAGCTACCTAAGTCACAGTTTAGGACGGGTCTCTAGTCACTGCAGGCAGGGCTCTGGGAAAGGAACAAGTGTTCTCTACATCAACAGGGTGCTTTCATAGCCTGGGTGGGAGCTCCTCCTGATACGCTCTAGAGCTAAAAGGAAACTTGACGTGAGTCCTTTCCTCAAGGTAAAGCCTTGAATAGCCCTGCCGAAGTGGAAGCTTGGAGCAGAGTCCTTGAGGCATTAGCTTTAGGTCTGCTTTCTTTAACGTTAGTAAGCATTTCAGGAAACGGAGGACCTCGCCTGGGCACCCTATTCCCTGCACGAACACCGAGCACCGGCAGGCTCCACTAGGCTTCTAAGAAACTTCCAGGCCCGGAATCCTTTCCCAGTCACTCAGTGTATGCTGAGTGTAGGGCAACACACTGCACTCTTCCCTGGGAGAGCTAGATTTCCTCAGCACTCCAACAGCTCCAGGAACTGTGTTCTCTCACGTCCTACATGTCATGCCAATCTGCCTCATTGCCCTAGGCTGAGCGGCACTGAGAAACCAAAACTGCTTCGCATTCCTTCCACAAAGTCATACATTAAGACCCCATCCTTACAGGAGAAATTCGGCTTGCGTTCCTGCTGTAAACAAAGCACAGTTCTTCCTCTTACACTGCAGGGTTTTAGAAGAAGCTAAGCCCGAGAGCCTAGCAAGAGCGTTCCTTGGGGGAGGCGGTTGGCTACACGCAGAACTCCGTGCCAAATAAACTTTATTCAAGGAAGGGACCAGTGTGTAGCTAGAGTGTATACTTGGTAGAAATCACAAGGAGGTAGGCTGCGTGTTCGCTGGAAACAGGGCCTTATGGCACAAGCCTTGCTTTCCCATTTTGAATGCTCCATTCATGCTGCCTTGAAGCTACCTAAATCACAGTTTTAGGACGGGTCTCTAGTCACTGCAGGCAGGGCTCTGGGAAAGGAACGAGTCTTCTCTACATCAACAGGGTGCTTTCATAGCCTGGGTGGGAGCTCCTCCTGATACGCTCTAGAGCTAAAAGGAAACTTGACGTGAGTCCTTTCCTCAAGGTAAAGCCTTGAATAGCCCTGCCGAAGTGGAAGCTTGGAGCAGAGTCCTTGAGGCATTAGCTTTAGGTGTGCTTTCTTTAACGTTAGTAAGCATTTCAGGAAACGGAGGACCTCGCCTGGGCACCCTATTCCCTGCACGAACACCGAGCACCGGCAGGCTCCACTAGGCTGCTAAGAAACTTCCAGGCCCGGAATCCTTTCCCAGTCACTCAGTGTATGCTGAGTGTAGGGCAACACACTGCACTCTTCCCTGGGAGAGCTAGATTTCCTCAGCACTCCAACAGCTCCAGGAACTGTGTTCTCTCACGTCCTACATGTCATGCAAATCGGCCTCATTGCCCTAGGCTGAGCGGCACTGAGAAACCAAAACTGCTTTGCATTCCTTCTACAAAGTCATACCTTAGGACCCCATCCTTACAGGAGAAAGTCAGCTTGCCTTGCTGCTGTAACCAAAGCACAGTTCTTCCTCTTACACTGCAGGGTTTTAGAAGAAGCTAAGCCCGATAGCCTAGCAAGAGCGCTCCTTGGGGGAGGCGTTTGGCTACACGCAGAACTCCGTGCCAAATAAACTTTATTCAAGGAAGGGACCAGTGTGTAGCTAGAGTGTATACTTGGTAGAAATCACAAGGAGGTAGGCTGCGTGTTCGCTGGAAACAGGGCCTTATGGCACAAGCCTTGCTTTCCCATTTTGAATGCTCCATTCATGCTGCCTTGAAGCTACCTAAATAACAGTTTTAGGACGGGTCTCTAGTCACTGCAGGCAGGGCTCTGGGAAAGGAACGAGTCTTCTCTACATCAACAGGGTGCTTTCATAGCCTGGGTGGGAGCTCCTCCTGATACGCTCTAGAGCTAAAAGGAAACTTGACGTGAGTCCTTTCCTCAAGGTAAAGCCTTGAATAGCCCTGCCGAAGTGGAAGCTTGGAGCAGAGTCCTTGAGGCATTAGCTTTAGGTCTGCTTTCTTTAACGTTAGTAAGCATTTCAGGAAACGGAGGACCTCGCCTGGGCACCCTATTCCCTGCACGAACACCGAGCACCGGCAGGCTCCACTAGGCTGCTAAGAAACTTCCAGGCCTGGAAACCTTTTCCAGTCACTGAGTGTATGCTGAGTGTAGGGCAACACACTGCACTCTTCCCTGGGAGAGCTAGATTTCCTCAGCACTCCAACAGCTCCAGGAACTGTGTTCTCTCACGTCCTACATGTCATGCAAATCTGCCTCATTGCCCTAGGCTGAGCGGCACTGAGAAACCAAAACTGCTTTGCATTCCTTCTACACAGTCATACCTTAGGACCCCATCCTTACAGGAGAAAGTCAGCTTGCCTTGCTGCTGTAACCAAAGCACAGTTCTTCCTCTTACACTGCAGGGTTTTAGAAGAAGCTAAGCCCGATAGCCTAGCAAGAGCGCTCCTTGGGGGAGGCGTTTGGCTACACGCAGAACTCCGTGCCAAATAAACTTTATTCAAGGAAGGGACCAGTGTGTAGCTAGAGTGTCTACTTACTTGGTAGAAATCACATGGAGGTAGGCTACGTGTTCGCTGGAAACGGGGGCCTTATGGCACAAGCCTTGCTTTCCCATTTTGAGTGCTCCATTCATGCTGCCTTGAAGCTACCTAAGTCACAGTTTAGGACGGGTCTCTAGTCACTGCAGGCGGGGCTCTGGGAAAGGAACAAGTGTTCTCTACATCAACAGGGTGCTTTCATAGCCTGGGTGGGAGCTCCTCCTGATACGCTCTAGAGCTAAAAGGAAACTTGACGTGAGTCCTTTCCTCAAGGTAAAGCCTTGAATAGCCCTGCCGAAGTGGAAGCTTGGAGCAGAGTCCTTGAGGCATTAGCTTTAGGTCTGCTTTCTTTAACGTTAGTAAGCATTTCAGGAAACGGAGGACCTCGCCTGGGCACCCTATTCCCTGCACGAACACCGAGCACCGGCAGGCTCCACTAGGCTGCTAAGAAACTTCCAGGCCCGGAATCCTTTCCCAGTCACTCAGTGTATGCTGAGTGTAGGGCAACACACTGCACTCTTCCCTGGGAGAGCTAGATTTCCTCAGCACTCCAACAGCTCCAGGAACTGTGTTTTCTCACGTCCTACATGTCATGCCAATCTGCCTCATTGCCCTAGGCTGAGCGGCACTGAGAAACCAAAACTGCTTCGCATTCCTTCCACAAAGTCATACATTAAGACCCCATCCTTACAGGAGAAATTCGGCTTGCGTTCCTGCTGTAAACAAAGCACAGTTCTTCCTCTTACACTGCAGGGTTTTAGAAGAAGCTAAGCCCGAGAGCCTAGCAAGAGCGTTCCTTGGGGGAGGCGGTTGGCTACACGCAGAACTCCGTGCCAAATAAACTTTATTCAAGGAAGGGACCAGTGTGTAGCTAGAGTGTATACTTGGTAGAAATCACAAGGAGGTAGGCTGCGTGTTCGCTGGAAACAGGGCCTTATGGCACAAGCCTTGCTTTCCCATTTTGAATGCTCCATTCATGCTGCCTTGAAGCTACCTAAATAACAGTTTTAGGACGGGTCTCTAGTCACTGCAGGCAGGGCTCTGGGAAAGGAACGAGTCTTCTCTACATCAACAGGGTGCTTTCATAGCCTGGGTGGGAGCTCCTCCTGATACGCTCTAGAGCTAAAAGGAAACTTGACGTGAGTCCTTTCCTCAAGGTAAAGCCTTGAATAGCCCTGCCGAAGTGGAAGCTTGGAGCAGAGTCCTTGAGGCATTAGCTTTAGGTGTGCTTTCTTTAACGTTAGTAAGCATTTCAGGAAACGGAGGACCTCGCCTGGGCACCCTATTCCCTGCACGAACACCGAGCACCGGCAGGCTCCACTAGGCTGCTAAGAAACTTCCAGGCCCGGAATCCTTTCCCAGTCACTCAGTGTATGCTGAGTGTAGGGCAACACACTGCACTCTTCCCTGGGAGAGCTAGATTTCCTCAGCACTCCAACAGCTCCAGGAACTGTGTTCTCTCACGTCCTACATGTCATGCAAATCTGCCTCATTGCCCTAGGCTGAGCGGCACTGAGAAACCAAAACTGCTTTGCATTCCTTCTACACAGTCATACCTTAGGACCCCATCCTTACAGGAGAAAGTCAGCTTGCCTTGCTGCTGTAACCAAAGCACAGTTCTTCCTCTTACACTGCAGGGTTTTAGAAGAAGCTAAGCCCGATAGCCTAGCAAGAGCGCTCCTTGGGGGAGGCGTTTGGCTACACGCAGAACTCCGTGCCAAATAAACTTTATTCAAGGAAGGGACCAATGTGTAGCTAGAGTGTCTACTTACTTGGTAGAAATCACATGGAGGTAGGCTACGTGTTCGCTGGAAACGGGGGCCTTATGGCACAAGCCTTGCTTTCCCATTTTGAGTGCTCCATTCATGCTGCCTTGAAGCTACCTAAATCACAGTTTAGGCCGGGTCTCTAGTCACTGCAGGCAGGGCTCTGGGAAAGGAACAAGTGTTCTCTACATCAACAGGGTGCTTTCATAGCCTGGGTGGGAGCTCCTCCTGATACGCTCTAGAGCTAAAAGGAAACTTGACGTGAGTCCTTTCCTCAAGGTAAAGCCTTGAATAGCCCTGCCGAAGTGGAAGCTTGGAGCAGAGTCCTTGAGGCATTAGCTTTAGGTCTGCTTTCTTTAACGTTAGTAAGCATTTCAGGAAACGGAGGACCTCGCCTGGGCACCCTACTCCCTGCACGAACACCGAGCACCGGCAGGCTCCACTAGGCTGCTAAGAAACTTCCAGGCCCGGAATCCTTTCCCAGTCACTCAGTGTATGCTGAGTGTAGGGCAACACACTGCACTCTTCCCTGGGAGAGCTAGATTTCCTCAGCACTCCGACAGCTCCAGGAACTGTGTTCTCTCACGTCCTACATGTCATGCCAATCTGCCTCATTGCCCTAGGCTGAGCGGCACTGAGAAACCAAAACTGCTTCGCATTCCTTCCACAAAGTCATACATTAAGACCCCATCCTTACAGGAGAAATTCGGCTTGCGTTCCTGCTGTAAACAAAGCACAGTTCTTCCTCTTACACTGCAGGGTTTTAGAAGAAGCTAAGCCCGAGAGCCTAGCAAGAGCGTTCCTTGGGGGAGGCGGTTGGCTACACGCAGAACTCCGTGCCAAATAAACTTTATTCAAGGAAGGGACCAGTGTGTAGCTAGAGTGTCTACTTACTTGGTAGAAATCACAAGGAGGTAGGCTGCGTGTTCGCTGGAAACAGGGCCTTATGGCACAAGCCTTGCTTTCCCATTTTGAATGCTCCATTCATGCTGCTTTGAAGCTACCTAAATAACAGTTTTAGGACGGGTCTCTAGTCACTGCAGGCAGGGCTCTGGGAAAGGAACGAGTCTTCTCTACATCAACAGGGTGCTTTCATAGCCTGGGTGGGAGCTCCTCCTGATACGCTCTAGAGCTAAAAGGAAACTTGACGTGAGTCCTTTCCTCAAGGTAAAGCCTTGAATAGCCCTGCCGAAGTGGAAGCTTGGAGCAGAGTCCTTGAGGCATTAGCTTTAGGTGTGCTTTCTTTAACGTTAGTAAGCATTTCAGGAAACGGAGGACCTCTCCTGGGCACCCTATTCCCTGCACGAACACCGAGCACCGGCAGGCTCCACTAGGCTGCTAAGAAACTTCCAGGCCCGGAATCCTTTCCCAGTCACTCAGTGTATGCTGAGTGTAGGGCAACACACTGCACTCTTCCCTGGGAGAGCTAGATTTCCTCAGCACTCCAACAGCTCCAGGAACTGTGTTCTCTCACGTCCTACATGTCATGCAAATCTGCCTCATTGCCCTAGGCTGAGCGGCACTGAGAAACCAAAACTGCTTTGCATTCCTTCTACAAAGTCATACCTTAGGACCCCATCCTTACAGGAGAAAGTCAGCTTGCCTTGCTGCTGTAACCAAAGCACTGTTCTTCCTCTTACACTGCAGTGTTTTAGAAGAAGCTAAGCCCGATAGCCTAGCAAGAGCGCTCCTTGGGGGAGGCGTTTGGCAACACGCAGAACTCCGTGCCAAATAAACTTTATTCAAGAAAGGGACCAGTGTGTAGCTAGAGTGTCTACTTACTTGGTAGAAATCACATGGAGGTAGGCTACGTGTTCGCTGGAAACGGGGGCCTTAGGGCACAAGCCTTGCTTTCCCATTTTGAGTGCTCCATTCATGCTGCCTTGAAGCTACCTAAATCACAGTTTAGGACGGGTCTCTAGTCACTGCAGGCAGGGCTCTGGGAAAGGAACAAGTGTTCTCTACATCAACAGGGTGCTTTCATAGCCTGGGTGGGAGCTCCTCCTGATACGCTCTACAGCTAAAAGGAAACTTGACGTGAGTCCTTTCCTCAAGGTAAAGCCTTGAATAGCCCTGCCGAAGTGGAAGCTTGGAGCAGAGTCCTTGAGGCATTAGCTTTAGGTCTGCTTTCTTTAACGTTAGTAAGCATTTCAGGAAACGGAGGACCTCGCCTGGGCACCCTATTCCCTGCATGAACACCGAGCACCGGCAGGCTCCACTAGGCTGCTAAGAAACTTCCAGGCCCGGAATCCTTTCCCAGTCACTCAGTGTATGCTGAGTGTAGGGCAACACACTGCACTCTTCCCTGGGAGAGCTAGATTTCCTCAGCACTCCAACAGCTCCAGGAACTGTGTTCTCTCACGTCCTACATGTCATGCAAATCTGCCTCATTGCCCTAGGCTGAGCGGCACTGAGAAACCAAAACTGCTTCGCATTCCTTCCACAAAGTCATACATTAAGACCCCATCCTTACAGGAGAAATTCGGCTTGCGTTCCTGCTGTAAACAAAGCACAGTTCTTCCTCTTACACTGCAGGGTTTTAGAAGAAGCTAAGCCCGAGAGCCTAGCAAGAGCGTTCCTTGGGGGAGGCGGTTGGCTACACGCAGAACTCCGTGCCAAATAAACGTTATTCAAGGAAGGGACCAGTGTGTAGCTAGAGTGTCTACTTACTTGGTAGAAATCACATGGAGGTAGGCTACGTGTTCGCTGGAAACGGGGGCCTTATGGCACAAGCCTTGCTTTCCCTTTTTGAGTGCTCCATTCATGCTGCCTTGAAGCTACCTAAGTCACAGTTTAGGACGGGTCTCTAGTCACTGCAGGCAGGGCTCTGGGAAAGGAACAAGTGTTCTCTACATCAACAGGGTGCTTTCATAGCCTGGGTGGGAGCTCCTCCTGATACGCTCTAGAGCTAAAAGGAAACTTGACGTGAGTCCTTTCCTCAAGGTAAAGCCTTGAATAGCCCTGCCGAAGTGGAAGCTTGCAGCAGAGTCCTTGAGGCATTAGCTTTAGGTCTGCTTTCTTTAACGTTAGTAAGCATTTCAGGAAACGGAGGACCTCGCCTGGGCACCCTATTCCCTGCACGAACACCGAGCACCGGCAGGCTCCACTAGGCTGCTAAGAAACTTCCAGGCCCGGAATCCTTTCCCAGTCACTCAGTGTATGCTGAGTGTAGGGCAACACACTGCACTCTTCCCTGGGAGAGCTAGATTTCCTCAGCACTCCAACAGCTCCAGGAACTGTGTTCTCTCACGTCCTACATGTCATGCCAATCTGCCTCATTGCCCTAGGCTGAGCGGCACTGAGAAACCAAAACTGCTTCGCATTCCTTCCACAAAGTCATACATTAAGACCCCATCCTTACAGGAGAAATTCGGCTTGCGTTCCTGCTGTAAACAAAGCACAGTTCTTCCTCTTACACTGCAGGGTTTTAGAAGAAGCTAAGCCCGAGAGCCTAGCAAGAGCGTTCCTTGGGGGAGGCGGTTGGCTACACGCAGAACTCCGTGCCAAATAAACTTTATTCAAGGAAGGGACCAGTGTGTAGCTAGAGTGTATACTTGGTAGAAATCACAAGGAGGTAGGCTGCGTGTTCGCTGGAAACAGGGCCTTATGGCACAAGCCTTGCTTTCCCATTTTGAATGCTCCATTCATGCTGCCTTGAAGCTACCTAAATCACAGTTTTAGGACGGGTCTCTAGTCACTGCAGGCAGGGCTCTGGGAAAGGAACGAGTCTTCTCTACATCAACAGGGTGCTTTCATAGCCTGGGTGGGAGCTCCTCCTGATACGCTCTAGAGCTAAAAGGAAACTTGACGTGAGTCCTTTCCTCAAGGTAAAGCCTTGAATAGCCCTGCCGAAGTGGAAGCTTGGAGCAGAGTCCTTGAGGCATTAGCTTTAGGTGTGCTTTCTTTAACGTTAGTAAGCATTTCAGGAAACGGAGGACCTCGCCTGGGCACCCTATTCCCTGCACGAACACCGAGCACCGGCAGGCTCCACTAGGCTGCTAAGAAACTTCCAGGCCCGGAATCCTTTCCCAGTCACTCAGTGTATGCTGAGTGTAGGGCAACACACTGCACTCTTCCCTGGGAGAGCTAGATTTCCTCAGCACTCCAACAGCTCCAGGAACTGTGTTCTCTCACGTCCTACATGTCATGCCAATCTGCCTCATTGCCCTAGGCTGAGCGGCACTGAGAAACCAAAACTGCTTTGCATTCCTTCTACAAAGTCATACCTTAGGACCCCATCCTTACAGGAGAAAGTCAGCTTGCCTTGCTGCTGTAACCAAAGCACAGTTCTTCCTCTTACACTGCAGGGTTTTAGAAGAAGCTAAGCCCGATAGCCTAGCAAGAGCGCTCCTTGGGGGAGGCGTTTGCCTACACGCAGAACTCCGTGCCAAATAAACTTTATTCAAGGAAGGGACCAGTGTGTAGCTAGAGTGTATACTTGGTAGAAATCACAAGGAGGTAGGCTGCGTGTTCGCTGGAAACAGGGCCTTATGGCACAAGCCTTGCTTTCCCATTTTGAATGCTCCATTCATGCTGCCTTGAAGCTACCTAAATAACAGTTTTAGGACGGGTCTCTAGTCACTGCAGGCAGGGCTCTGGGAAAGGAACGAGTCTTCTCTACATCAACAGGGTGCTTTCATAGCCTGGGTGGGAGCTCCTCCTGATACGCTCTAGAGCTAAAAGGAAACTTGACGTGAGTCCTTTCCTCAAGGTAAAGCCTTGAATAGCCCTGCCGAAGTGGAAGCTTGGAGCAGAGTCCTTGAGGCATTAGCTTTAGGTCTGCTTTCTTTAACGTTAGTAAGCATTTCAGGAAACGGAGGACCTCGCCTGGGCACCCTATTCCCTGCACGAACACCGAGCACCGGCAGGCTCCACTAGGCTGCTAAGAAACTTCCAGGCCTGGAAACCTTTTCCAGTCACTGAGTGTATGCTGAGTGTAGGGCAACACACTGCACTCTTCCCTGGGAGAGCTAGATTTCCTCAGCACTCCAACAGCTCCAGGAACTGTGTTCTCTCACGTCCTACATGTCATGCAAATCTGCCTCATTGCCCTAGGCTGAGCGGCACTGAGAAACCAAAACTGCTTCGCATTCCTTCCACAAAGTCATACATTAAGACCCCATCCTTACAGGAGAAATTCGGCTTGCGTTCCTGCTGTAAACAAAGCACAGTTCTTCCTCTTACACTGCAGGGTTTTAGAAGAAGCTAAGCCCGAGAGCTTAGCAAGAGCGTTCCTTGGGGGAGGCGGTTGGCTACACGCAGAACTCCGTGCCAAATAAACGTTATTCAAGGAAGGGACCAGTGTGTAGCTAGAGTGTCTACTTACTTGGTAGAAATCACATGGAGGTAGGCTACGTGTTCGCTGGAAACGGGGGCCTTATGGCACAAGCCTTGCTTTCCCTTTTTGAGTGCTCCATTCATGCTGCCTTGAAGCTACCTAAATCACAGTTTAGGACGGGTCTCTAGTCACTGCAGGCAGGGCTCTGGGAAAGGAACGAGTCTTCTCTACATCAACAGGGTGCTTTCATAGCCTGGGTGGGAGCTCATCCTGATACGCTCTAGAGCTAAAAGGAAACTTGACGTGAGTCCTTTCCTCAAGGTAAAGCCTTGAATAGCCCTGCCGAAGTGGAAGCTTGGAGCAGAGTCCTTGAGGCATTAGCTTTAGGTGTGCTTTCTTTAACGTTAGTAAGCATTTCAGGAAACGGAGGACCTCTCCTGGGCACCCTATTCCCTGCACGAACACCGAGCACCGGCAGGCTCCACTAGGCTGCTAAGAAACTTCCAGGCCCGGAAACCTTTCCCAGTCACTGAGTGTATGCTGAGTGTAGGGCAACACACTGCACTCTTCCCTGGGAGAGCTAGATTTCCTCAGCACTCCAACAGCTCCAGGAACTGTGTTCTCTCACGTCCTACATGTCATGCAAATCTGCCTCATTGCCCTAGGCTGAGCGGCACTGAGAAACCAAAACTGCTTTGCATTCCTTCTACACAGTCATACCTTAGGACCCCATCCTTACAGGAGAAAGTCAGCTTGCCTTGCTGCTGTAACCAAAGCACAGTTCTTCCTCTTACACTGCAGGGTTTTAGAAGAAGCTAAGCCCGATAGACTAGCAAGAGCGCTCCTTGGGGGAGGCGTTTGGCTACACGCAGAACTCCGTGCCAAATAAACTTTATTCAAGGAAGGGACCAGTGTGTAGCTAGAGTGTATACTTGGTAGAAATCACAAGGAGGTAGGCTGCGTGTTCGCTGGAAACAGGGCCTTATGGCACAAGCCTTGCTTTCCCATTTTGAATGCTCCATTCATGCTGCCTTGAAGCTACCTAAATAACAGTTTTAGGACGGGTCTCTAGTCACTGCAGGCAGGGCTCTGGGAAAGGAACGAGTCTTCTCTACATCAACAGGGTGCTTTCATAGCCTGGGTGGGAGCTCCTCCTGATACGCTCTAGAGCTAAAAGGAAACTTGACGTGAGTCCTTTCCTCAAGGTAAAGCCTTGAATAGCCCTGCCGAAGTGGAAGCTTGGAGCAGAGTCCTTGAGGCATTAGCTTTAGGTCTGCTTTCTTTAACGTTAGTAAGCATTTCAGGAAACGGAGGACCTCGCCTGGGCACCCTATTCCCTGCACGAACACCGAGCACCGGCAGGCTCCACTAGGCTGCTAAGAAACTTCCAGGCCTGGAAACCTTTTCCAGTCACTGAGTGTATGCTGAGTGTAGGGCAACACACTGCACTCTTCCCTGGGAGAGCTAGATTTCCTCAGCACTCCAACAGCTCCAGGAACTGTGTTCTCTCACGTCCTACATGTCATGCAAATCTGCCTCATTGCCCTAGGCTGAGCGGCACTGAGAAACCAAAACTGCTTTGCATTCCTTCTACACAGTCATACCTTAGGACCCCATCCTTACAGGAGAAAGTCAGCTTGCCTTGCTGCTGTAACCAAAGCACAGTTCTTCCTCGTACACTGCAGGGTTTTAGAAGAAGCTAAGCCCGATAGCCTAGCAAGAGCGCTCCTTGGGGGAGGCGTTTGGCTACACGCAGAACTCCGTGCCAAATAAACTTTATTCAAGGAAGGGACCAGTGTGTAGCTAGAGTGTCTATTTACTTGGTAGAAATCACATGGAGGTAGGCTACGTGTTCGCTGGAAACGGGGGCCTTATGGCACAAGCCTTGCTTTCCCATTTTGAGTGCTCCATTCATGCTGCCTTGAAGCTACCTAAGTCACAGTTTAGGACGGGTCTCTAGTCACTGCAGGCAGGGCTCTGGGAAAGGAACAAGTGTTCTCTACATCAACAGGGTGCTTTCATAGCCTGGGTGGGAGCTCCTCCTGATACGCTCTAGAGCTAAAAGGAAACTTGACGTGAGTCCTTTCCTCAAGGTAAAGCCTTGAATAGCCCTGCCGAAGTGGAAGCTTGCAGCAGAGTCCTTGAGGCATTAGCTTTAGGTCTGCTTTCTTTAACGTTAGTAAGCATTTCAGGAAACGGAGGACCTCGCCTGGGCACCCTATTCCCTGCACGAACACCGAGCACCGGCAGGCTCCACTAGGCTGCTAAGAAACTTCCAGGCCCGGAATCCTTTCCCAGTCACTCAGTGTATGCTGAGTGTAGGGCAACACACTGCACTCTTCCCTGGGAGAGCTAGATTTCCTCAGCACTCCAACAGCTCCAGGAACTGTGTTCTCTCACGTCCTACATGTCATGCCAATCTGCCTCATTGCCCTAGGCTGAGCGGCACTGAGAAACCAAAACTGCTTCGCATTCCTTCCACAAAGTCATACATTAAGACCCCATCCTTACAGGAGAAATTCGGCTTGCGTTCCTGCTGTAAACAAAGCACAGTTCTTCCTCTTACACTGCAGGGTTTTAGAAGAAGCTAAGCCCGAGAGCCTAGCAAGAGCGTTCCTTGGGGGAGGCGGTTGGCTACACGCAGAACTCCGTGCCAAATAAACTTTATTCAAGGAAGGGACCAGTGTGTAGCTAGAGTGTATACTTGGTAGAAATCACAAGGAGGTAGGCTGCGTGTTCGCTGGAAACAGGGCCTTATGGCACAAGCCTTGCTTTCCCATTTTGAATGCTCCATTCATGCTGCCTTGAAGCTACCTAAATAACAGTTTTAGGACGGGTCTCTAGTCACTGCAGGCAGGGCTCTGGGAAAGGAACGAGTCTTCTCTACATCAACAGGGTGCTTTCATAGCCTGGGTGGGAGCTCCTCCTGATACGCTCTAGAGCTAAAAGGAAACTTGACGTGAGTCCTTTCCTCAAGGTAAAGCCTTGAATAGCCCTGCCGAAGTGGAAGCTTGGAGCAGAGTCCTTGAGGCATTAGCTTTAGGTGTGCTTTCTTTAACGTTAGTAAGCATTTCAGGAAACGGAGGACCTCGCCTGGGCACCCTATTCCCTGCACGAACACCGAGCACCGGCAGGCTCCACTAGGCTGCTAAGAAACTTCCAGGCCCGGAATCCTTTCCCAGTCACTCAGTGTATGCTGAGTGTAGGGCAACACACTGCACTCTTCCCTGGGAGAGCTAGATTTCCTCAGCACTCCAACAGCTCCAGGAACTGTGTTCTCTCACGTCCTACATGTCATGCAAATCTGCCTCATTGCCCTAGGCTGAGCGGCACTGAGAAACCAAAACTGCTTTGCATTCCTTCTACACAGTCATACCTTAGGACCCCATCCTTACAGGAGAAAGTCAGCTTGCCTTGCTGCTGTAACCAAAGCACAGTTCTTCCTCTTACACTGCAGGGTTTTAGAAGAAGCTAAGCCCGATAGCCTAGCAAGAGCGCTCCTTGGGGGAGGCGTTTGGCTACACGCAGAACTCCGTGCCAAATAAACTTTATTCAAGGAAGGGACCAATGTGTAGCTAGAGTGTCTACTTACTTGGTAGAAATCACATGGAGGTAGGCTACGTGTTCGCTGGAAACGGGGGCCTTATGGCACAAGCCTTGCTTTCCCATTTTGAGTGCTCCATTCATGCTGCCTTGAAGCTACCTAAATCACAGTTTAGGCCGGGTCTCTAGTCACTGCAGGCAGGGCTCTGGGAAAGGAACAAGTGTTCTCTACATCAACAGGGTGCTTTCATAGCCTGGGTGGGAGCTCCTCCTGATACGCTCTAGAGCTAAAAGGAAACTTGACGTGAGTCCTTTCCTCAAGGTAAAGCCTTGAATAGCCCTGCCGAAGTGGAAGCTTGGAGCAGAGTCCTTGAGGCATTAGCTTTAGGTCTGCTTTCTTTAACGTTAGTAAGCATTTCAGGAAACGGAGGACCTCTCCTGGGCACCCTATTCCCTGCACGAACACCGAGCACCGGCAGGCTCCACTAGGCTGCTAAGAAACTTCCAGGCCCGGAAACCTTTCCCAGTCACTGAGTGTATGCTGAGTGTAGGGCAACACACTGCACTCTTCCCTGGGAGAGCTAGATTTCCTCAGCACTCCAACAGCTCCAGGAACTGTGTTCTCTCACGTCCTACATGTCATGCAAATCTGCCTCATTGCCCTAGGCTGAGCGGCACTGAGAAACCAAAACTGCTTTGCATTCCTTCTACACAGTCATACCTTAGGACCCCATCCTTACAGGAGAAAGTCAGCTTGCCTTGCTGCTGTAACCAAAGCACAGTTCTTCCTCTTACACTGCAGGGTTTTAGAAGAAGCTAAGCCCGATAGCCTAGCAAGAGCGCTCCTTGGGGGAGGCGTTTGGCTACACGCAGAACTCCGTGCCAAATAAACTTTATTCAAGGAAGGGACCAGTGTGTAGCTAGAGTGTATACTTGGTAGAAATCACAAGGAGGTAGGCTGCGTGTTCGCTGGAAACAGGGCCTTATGGCACAAGCCTTGCTTTCCCATTTTGAATGCTCCATTCATGCTGCCTTGAAGCTACCTAAATAACAGTTTTAGGACGGGTCTCTAGTCACTGCAGGCAGGGCTCTGGGAAAGGAACGAGTCTTCTCTACATCAACAGGGTGCTTTCATAGCCTGGGTGGGAGCTCCTCCTGATACGCTCTAGAGCTAAAAGGAAACTTGACGTGAGTCCTTTCCTCAAGGTAAAGCCTTGAATAGCCCTGCCGAAGTGGAAGCTTGGAGCAGAGTCCTTGAGGCATTAGCTTTAGGTCTGCTTTCTTTAACGTTAGTAAGCATTTCAGGAAACGGAGGACCTCGCCTGGGCACCCTATTCCCTGCACGAACACCGAGCACCGGCAGGCTCCACTAGGCTGCTAAGAAACTTCCAGGCCTGGAAACCTTTTCCAGTCACTGAGTGTATGCTGAGTGTAGGGCAACACACTGCACTCTTCCCTGGGAGAGCTAGATTTCCTCAGCACTCCAACAGCTCCAGGAACTGTGTTCTCTCACGTCCTACATGTCATGCAAATCTGCCTCATTGCCCTAGGCTGAGCGGCACTGAGAAACCAAAACTGCTTTGCATTCCTTCTACACAGTCATACCTTAGGACCCCATCCTTACAGGAGAAAGTCAGCTTGCCTTGCTGCTGTAACCAAAGCACAGTTCTTCCTCTTACACTGCAGGGTTTTAGAAGAAGCTAAGCCCGATAGCCTAGCAAGAGCGCTCCTTGGGGGAGGCGTTTGGCTACACGCAGAACTCCGTGCCAAATAAACTTTATTCAAGGAAGGGACCAGTGTGTAGCTAGAGTGTCTACTTA
This sequence comes from Balaenoptera borealis, assembly GCF_965194805.1. Taxonomy (NCBI): domain Eukaryota; kingdom Metazoa; phylum Chordata; class Mammalia; order Artiodactyla; family Balaenopteridae; genus Balaenoptera; species Balaenoptera borealis. The sequence goes on along the minus strand of NW_028123012.1, from coordinate 97,899 downwards.
CTTGGTAGAAATCACATGGAGGTAGGCTACGTGTTCGCTGGAAACGGGGGCCTTATGGCACAAGCCTTGCTTTCCCATTTTGAGTGCTCCATTCATGCTGCCTTGAAGCTACCTAAGTCACAGTTTAGGACGGGTCTCTAGTCACTGCAGGCAGGGCTCTGGGAAAGGAACAAGTGTTCTCTACATCAACAGGGTGCTTTCATAGCCTGGGTGGGAGCTCCTCCTGATACGCTCTAGAGCTAAAAGGAAACTTGACGTGAGTCCTTTCCTCAAGGTAAAGCCTTGAATAGCCCTGCCGAAGTGGAAGCTTGGAGCAGAGTCCTTGAGGCATTAGCTTTAGGTCTGCTTTCTTTAACGTTAGTAAGCATTTCAGGAAACGGAGGACCTCGCCTGGGCACCCTATTCCCTGCACGAACACCGAGCACCGGCAGGCTCCACTAGGCTGCTAAGAAACTTCCAGGCCCGGAATCCTTTCCCAGTCACTCAGTGTATGCTGAGTGTAGGGCAACACACTGCACTCTTCCCTGGGAGAGCTAGATTTCCTCAGCACTCCAACAGCTCCAGGAACTGTGTTTTCTCACGTCCTACATGTCATGCCAATCTGCCTCATTGCCCTAGGCTGAGCGGCACTGAGAAACCAAAACTGCTTCGCATTCCTTCCACAAAGTCATACATTAAGACCCCATCCTTACAGGAGAAATTCGGCTTGCGTTCCTGCTGTAAACAAAGCACAGTTCTTCCTCTTACACTGCAGGGTTTTAGAAGAAGCTAAGCCCGAGAGCCTAGCAAGAGCGTTCCTTGGGGGAGGCGGTTGGCTACACGCAGAACTCCGTGCCAAATAAACTTTATTCAAGGAAGGGACCAGTGTGTAGCTAGAGTGTATACTTGGTAGAAATCACAAGGAGGTAGGCTGCGTGTTCGCTGGAAACAGGGCCTTATGGCACAAGCCTTGCTTTCCCATTTTGAATGCTCCATTCATGCTGCCTTGAAGCTACCTAAATAACAGTTTTAGGACGGGTCTCTAGTCACTGCAGGCAGGGCTCTGGGAAAGGAACGAGTCTTCTCTACATCAACAGGGTGCTTTCATAGCCTGGGTGGGAGCTCCTCCTGATACGCTCTAGAGCTAAAAGGAAACTTGACGTGAGTCCTTTCCTCAAGGTAAAGCCTTGAATAGCCCTGCCGAAGTGGAAGCTTGGAGCAGAGTCCTTGAGGCATTAGCTTTAGGTGTGCTTTCTTTAACGTTAGTAAGCATTTCAGGAAACGGAGGACCTCGCCTGGGCACCCTATTCCCTGCACGAACACCGAGCACCGGCAGGCTCCACTAGGCTGCTAAGAAACTTCCAGGCCCGGAATCCTTTCCCAGTCACTCAGTGTATGCTGAGTGTAGGGCAACACACTGCACTCTTCCCTGGGAGAGCTAGATTTCCTCAGCACTCCAACAGCTCCAGGAACTGTGTTCTCTCACGTCCTACATGTCATGCAAATCTGCCTCATTGCCCTAGGCTGAGCGGCACTGAGAAACCAAAACTGCTTTGCATTCCTTCTACACAGTCATACCTTAGGACCCCATCCTTACAGGAGAAAGTCAGCTTGCCTTGCTGCTGTAACCAAAGCACAGTTCTTCCTCTTACACTGCAGGGTTTTAGAAGAAGCTAAGCCCGATAGCCTAGCAAGAGCGCTCCTTGGGGGAGGCGTTTGGCTACACGCAGAACTCCGTGCCAAATAAACTTTATTCAAGGAAGGGACCAATGTGTAGCTAGAGTGTCTACTTACTTGGTAGAAATCACATGGAGGTAGGCTACGTGTTCGCTGGAAACGGGGGCCTTATGGCACAAGCCTTGCTTTCCCATTTTGAGTGCTCCATTCATGCTGCCTTGAAGCTACCTAAATCACAGTTTAGGCCGGGTCTCTAGTCACTGCAGGCAGGGCTCTGGGAAAGGAACAAGTGTTCTCTACATCAACAGGGTGCTTTCATAGCCTGGGTGGGAGCTCCTCCTGATACGCTCTAGAGCTAAAAGGAAACTTGACGTGAGTCCTTTCCTCAAGGTAAAGCCTTGAATAGCCCTGCCGAAGTGGAAGCTTGGAGCAGAGTCCTTGAGGCATTAGCTTTAGGTCTGCTTTCTTTAACGTTAGTAAGCATTTCAGGAAACGGAGGACCTCGCCTGGGCACCCTACTCCCTGCACGAACACCGAGCACCGGCAGGCTCCACTAGGCTGCTAAGAAACTTCCAGGCCCGGAATCCTTTCCCAGTCACTCAGTGTATGCTGAGTGTAGGGCAACACACTGCACTCTTCCCTGGGAGAGCTAGATTTCCTCAGCACTCCGACAGCTCCAGGAACTGTGTTCTCTCACGTCCTACATGTCATGCAAATCTGCCTCATTGCCCTAGGCTGAGCGGCACTGAGAAACCAAAACTGCTTCGCATTCCTTCCACAAAGTCATACATTAAGACCCCATCCTTACAGGAGAAATTCGGCTTGCGTTCCTGCTGTAAACAAAGCACAGTTCTTCCTCTTACACTGCAGGGTTTTAGAAGAAGCTAAGCCCGAGAGCCTAGCAAGAGCGTTCCTTGGGGGAGGCGGTTGGCTACACGCAGAACTCCGTGCCAAATAAACTTTATTCAAGGAAGGGACCAGTGTGTAGCTAGAGTGTCTACTTACTTGGTAGAAATCACAAGGAGGTAGGCTGCGTGTTCGCTGGAAACAGGGCCTTATGGCACAAGCCTTGCTTTCCCATTTTGAATGCTCCATTCATGCTGCTTTGAAGCTACCTAAATAACAGTTTTAGGACGGGTCTCTAGTCACTGCAGGCAGGGCTCTGGGAAAGGAACGAGTCTTCTCTACATCAACAGGGTGCTTTCATAGCCTGGGTGGGAGCTCCTCCTGATACGCTCTAGAGCTAAAAGGAAACTTGACGTGAGTCCTTTCCTCAAGGTAAAGCCTTGAATAGCCCTGCCGAAGTGGAAGCTTGGAGCAGAGTCCTTGAGGCATTAGCTTTAGGTGTGCTTTCTTTAACGTTAGTAAGCATTTCAGGAAACGGAGGACCTCTCCTGGGCACCCTATTCCCTGCACGAACACCGAGCACCGGCAGGCTCCACTAGGCTGCTAAGAAACTTCCAGGCCCGGAATCCTTTCCCAGTCACTCAGTGTATGCTGAGTGTAGGGCAACACACTGCACTCTTCCCTGGGAGAGCTAGATTTCCTCAGCACTCCAACAGCTCCAGGAACTGTGTTCTCTCACGTCCTACATGTCATGCAAATCTGCCTCATTGCCCTAGGCTGAGCGGCACTGAGAAACCAAAACTGCTTTGCATTCCTTCTACAAAGTCATACCTTAGGACCCCATCCTTACAGGAGAAAGTCAGCTTGCCTTGCTGCTGTAACCAAAGCACTGTTCTTCCTCTTACACTGCAGTGTTTTAGAAGAAGCTAAGCCCGATAGCCTAGCAAGAGCGCTCCTTGGGGGAGGCGTTTGGCAACACGCAGAACTCCGTGCCAAATAAACTTTATTCAAGAAAGGGACCAGTGTGTAGCTAGAGTGTCTACTTACTTGGTAGAAATCACATGGAGGTAGGCTACGTGTTCGCTGGAAACGGGGGCCTTATGGCACAAGCCTTGCTTTCCCATTTTGAGTGCTCCATTCATGCTGCCTTGAAGCTACCTAAATCACAGTTTAGGACGGGTCTCTAGTCACTGCAGGCAGGGCTCTGGGAAAGGAACAAGTGTTCTCTACATCAACAGGGTGCTTTCATAGCCTGGGTGGGAGCTCCTCCTGATACGCTCTAGAGCTAAAAGGAAACTTGACGTGAGTCCTTTCCTCAAGGTAAAGCCTTGAATAGCCCTGCCGAAGTGGAAGCTTGGAGCAGAGTCCTTGAGGCATTAGCTTTAGGTCTGCTTTCTTTAACGTTAGTAAGCATTTCAGGAAACGGAGGACCTCGCCTGGGCACCCTATTCCCTGCATGAACACCGAGCACCGGCAGGCTCCACTAGGCTGCTAAGAAACTTCCAGGCCCGGAATCCTTTCCCAGTCACTCAGTGTATGCTGAGTGTAGGGCAACACACTGCACTCTTCCCTGGGAGAGCTAGATTTCCTCAGCACTCCAACAGCTCCAGGAACTGTGTTCTCTCACGTCCTACATGTCATGCAAATCTGCCTCATTGCCCTAGGCTGAGCGGCACTGAGAAACCAAAACTGCTTCGCATTCCTTCCACAAAGTCATACATTAAGACCCCATCCTTACAGGAGAAATTCGGCTTGCGTTCCTGCTGTAAACAAAGCACAGTTCTTCCTCTTACACTGCAGGGTTTTAGAAGAAGCTAAGCCCGAGAGCCTAGCAAGAGCGTTCCTTGGGGGAGGCGGTTGGCTACACGCAGAACTCCGTGCCAAATAAACGTTATTCAAGGAAGGGACCAGTGTGTAGCTAGAGTGTCTACTTACTTGGTAGAAATCACATGGAGGTAGGCTACGTGTTCGCTGGAAACGGGGGCCTTATGGCACAAGCCTTGCTTTCCCTTTTTGAGTGCTCCATTCATGCTGCCTTGAAGCTACCTAAATCACAGTTTAGGACGGGTCTCTAGTCACTGCAGGCAGGGCTCTGGGAAAGGAACGAGTCTTCTCTACATCAACAGGGTGCTTTCATAGCCTGGGTGGGAGCTCATCCTGATACGCTCTAGAGCTAAAAGGAAACTTGACGTGAGTCCTTTCCTCAAGGTAAAGCCTTGAATAGCCCTGCCGAAGTGGAAGCTTGGAGCAGAGTCCTTGAGGCATTAGCTTTAGGTCTGCTTTCTTTAACGTTAGTAAGCATTTCAGGAAACGGAGGACCTCTCCTGGGCACCCTATTCCCTGCACGAACACCGAGCACCGGCAGGCTCCACTAGGCTGCTAAGAAACTTCCAGGCCCGGAAACCTTTCCCAGTCACTGAGTGTATGCTGAGTGTAGGGCAACACACTGCACTCTTCCCTGGGAGAGCTAGATTTCCTCAGCACTCCAACAGCTCCAGGAACTGTGTTCTCTCACGTCCTACATGTCATGCAAATCTGCCTCATTGCCCTAGGCTGAGCGGCACTGAGAAACCAAAACTGCTTTGCATTCCTTCTACACAGTCATACCTTAGGACCCCATCCTTACAGGAGAAAGTCAGCTTGCCTTGCTGCTGTAACCAAAGCACAGTTCTTCCTCTTACACTGCAGGGTTTTAGAAGAAGCTAAGCCCGATAGCCTAGCAAGAGCGCTCCTTGGGGGAGGCGTTTGGCTACACGCAGAACTCCGTGCCAAATAAACTTTATTCAAGGAAGGGACCAGTGTGTAGCTAGAGTGTCTACTTACTTGGTAGAAATCACATGGAGGTAGGCTACGTGTTCGCTGGAAACGGGGGCCTTATGGCACAAGCCTTGCTTTCCCATTTTGAGTGCTCCATTCATGCTGCCTTGAAGCTACCTAAGTCACAGTTTAGGACGGGTCTGTAGTCACTGCAGGCAGGGCTCTGGGAAAGGAACAAGTGTTCTCTACATCAACAGGGTGCTTTCATAGCCTGGGTGGGAGCTCCTCCTGATACGCTCTAGAGCTAAAAGGAAACTTGACGTGAGTCCTTTCCTCAAGGTAAAGCCTTGAATAGCCCTGCCGAAGTGGAAGCTTGCAGCAGAGTCCTTGAGGCATTAGCTTTAGGTCTGCTTTCTTTAACGTTAGTAAGCATTTCAGGAAACGGAGGACCTCGCCTGGGCACCCTATTCCCTGCACGAACACCGAGCACCGGCAGGCTCCACTAGGCTGCTAAGAAACTTCCAGGCCCGGAATCCTTTCCCAGTCACTCAGTGTATGCTGAGTGTAGGGCAACACACTGCACTCTTCCCTGGGAGAGCTAGATTTCCTCAGCACTCCAACAGCTCCAGGAACTGTGTTCTCTCACGTCCTACATGTCATGCCAATCTGCCTCATTGCCCTAGGCTGAGCGGCACTGAGAAACCAAAACTGCTTCGCATTCCTTCCACAAAGTCATACATTAAGACCCCATCCTTACAGGAGAAATTCGGCTTGCGTTCCTGCTGTAAACAAAGCACAGTTCTTCCTCTTACACTGCAGGGTTTTAGAAGAAGCTAAGCCCGAGAGCCTAGCAAGAGCGTTCCTTGGGGGAGGCGGTTGGCTACACGCAGAACTCCGTGCCAAATAAACTTTATTCAAGGAAGGGACCAGTGTGTAGCTAGAGTGTATACTTGGTAGAAATCACAAGGAGGTAGGCTGCGTGTTCGCTGGAAACAGGGCCTTATGGCACAAGCCTTGCTTTCCCATTTTGAATGCTCCATTCATGCTGCCTTGAAGCTACCTAAATCACAGTTTTAGGACGGGTCTCTAGTCACTGCAGGCAGGGCTCTGGGAAAGGAACGAGTCTTCTCTACATCAACAGGGTGCTTTCATAGCCTGGGTGGGAGCTCCTCCTGATACGCTCTAGAGCTAAAAGGAAACTTGACGTGAGTCCTTTCCTCAAGGTAAAGCCTTGAATAGCCCTGCCGAAGTGGAAGCTTGGAGCAGAGTCCTTGAGGCATTAGCTTTAGGTGTGCTTTCTTTAACGTTAGTAAGCATTTCAGGAAACGGAGGACCTCGCCTGGGCACCCTATTCCCTGCACGAACACCGAGCACCGGCAGGCTCCACTAGGCTGCTAAGAAACTTCCAGGCCCGGAATCCTTTCCCAGTCACTCAGTGTATGCTGAGTGTAGGGCAACACACTGCACTCTTCCCTGGGAGAGCTAGATTTCCTCAGCACTCCAACAGCTCCAGGAACTGTGTTCTCTCACGTCCTACATGTCATGCAAATCTGCCTCATTGCCCTAGGCTGAGCGGCACTGAGAAACCAAAACTGCTTTGCATTCCTTCTACAAAGTCATACCTTAGGACCCCATCCTTACAGGAGAAAGTCAGCTTGCCTTGCTGCTGTAACCAAAGCACAGTTCTTCCTCTTACACTGCAGGGTTTTAGAAGAAGCTAAGCCCGATAGCCTAGCAAGAGCGCTCCTTGGGGGAGGCGTTTGGCTACACGCAGAACTCCGTGCCAAATAAACTTTATTCAAGGAAGGGACCAGTGTGTAGCTAGAGTGTATACTTGGTAGAAATCACAAGGAGGTAGGCTGCGTGTTCGCTGGAAACAGGGCCTTATGGCACAAGCCTTGCTTTCCCATTTTGAATGCTCCATTCATGCTGCCTTGAAGCTACCTAAATAACAGTTTTAGGACGGGTCTCTAGTCACTGCAGGCAGGGCTCTGGGAAAGGAACGAGTCTTCTCTACATCAACAGGGTGCTTTCATAGCCTGGGTGGGAGCTCCTCCTGATACGCTCTAGAGCTAAAAGGAAACTTGACGTGAGTCCTTTCCTCAAGGTAAAGCCTTGAATAGCCCTGCCGAAGTGGAAGCTTGGAGCAGAGTCCTTGAGGCATTAGCTTTAGGTCTGCTTTCTTTAACGTTAGTAAGCATTTCAGGAAACGGAGGACCTCGCCTGGGCACCCTATTCCCTGCACGAACACCGAGCACCGGCAGGCTCCACTAGGCTGCTAAGAAACTTCCAGGCCTGGAAACCTTTTCCAGTCACTGAGTGTATGCTGAGTGTAGGGCAACACACTGCACTCTTCCCTGGGAGAGCTAGATTTCCTCAGCACTCCAACAGCTCCAGGAACTGTGTTCTCTCACGTCCTACATGTCATGCAAATCTGCCTCATTGCCCTAGGCTGAGCGGCACTGAGAAACCAAAACTGCTTTGCATTCCTTCTACACAGTCATACCTTAGGACCCCATCCTTACAGGAGAAAGTCAGCTTGCCTTGCTGCTGTAACCAAAGCACAGTTCTTCCTCTTACACTGCAGGGTTTTAGAAGAAGCTAAGCCCGATAGCCTAGCAAGAGCGCTCCTTGGGGGAGGCGTTTGGCTACACGCAGAACTCCGTGCCAAATAAACTTTATTCAAGGAAGGGACCAGTGTGTAGCTAGAGTGTCTACTTACTTGGTAGAAATCACATGGAGGTAGGCTACGTGTTCGCTGGAAACGGGGGCCTTATGGCACAAGCCTTGCTTTCCCATTTTGAGTGCTCCATTCATGCTGCCTTGAAGCTACCTAAGTCACAGTTTAGGACGGGTCTCTAGTCACTGCAGGCAGGGCTCTGGGAAAGGAACAAGTGTTCTCTACATCAACAGGGTGCTTTCATAGCCTGGGTGGGAGCTCCTCCTGATACGCTCTAGAGCTAAAAGGAAACTTGACGTGAGTCCTTTCCTCAAGGTAAAGCCTTGAATAGCCCTGCCGAAGTGGAAGCTTGGAGCAGAGTCCTTGAGGCATTAGCTTTAGGTCTGCTTTCTTTAACGTTAGTAAGCATTTCAGGAAACGGAGGACCTCGCCTGGGCACCCTATTCCCTGCACGAACACCGAGCACCGGCAGGCTCCACTAGGCTGCTAAGAAACTTCCAGGCCCGGAATCCTTTCCCAGTCACTCAGTGTATGCTGAGTGTAGGGCAACACACTGCACTCTTCCCTGGGAGAGCTAGATTTCCTCAGCACTCCAACAGCTCCAGGAACTGTGTTTTCTCACGTCCTACATGTCATGCCAATCTGCCTCATTGCCCTAGGCTGAGCGGCACTGAGAAACCAAAACTGCTTCGCATTCCTTCCACAAAGTCATACATTAAGACCCCATCCTTACAGGAGAAATTCGGCTTGCGTTCCTGCTGTAAACAAAGCACAGTTCTTCCTCTTACACTGCAGGGTTTTAGAAGAAGCTAAGCCCGAGAGCCTAGCAAGAGCGTTCCTTGGGGGAGGCGGTTGGCTACACGCAGAACTCCGTGCCAAATAAACTTTATTCAAGGAAGGGACCAGTGTGTAGCTAGAGTGTATACTTGGTAGAAATCACAAGGAGGTAGGCTGCGTGTTCGCTGGAAACAGGGCCTTATGGCACAAGCCTTGCTTTCCCATTTTGAATGCTCCATTCATGCTGCCTTGAAGCTACCTAAATAACAGTTTTAGGACGGGTCTCTAGTCACTGCAGGCAGGGCTCTGGGAAAGGAACGAGTCTTCTCTACATCAACAGGGTGCTTTCATAGCCTGGGTGGGAGCTCCTCCTGATACGCTCTAGAGCTAAAAGGAAACTTGACGTGAGTCCTTTCCTCAAGGTAAAGCCTTGAATAGCCCTGCCGAAGTGGAAGCTTGGAGCAGAGTCCTTGAGGCATTAGCTTTAGGTGTGCTTTCTTTAACGTTAGTAAGCATTTCAGGAAACGGAGGACCTCGCCTGGGCACCCTATTCCCTGCACGAACACCGAGCACCGGCAGGCTCCACTAGGCTGCTAAGAAACTTCCAGGCCCGGAATCCTTTCCCAGTCACTCAGTGTATGCTGAGTGTAGGGCAACACACTGCACTCTTCCCTGGGAGAGCTAGATTTCCTCAGCACTCCAACAGCTCCAGGAACTGTGTTCTCTCACGTCCTACATGTCATGCAAATCTGCCTCATTGCCCTAGGCTGAGCGGCACTGAGAAACCAAAACTGCTTCGCATTCCTTCCACAAAGTCATACATTAAGACCCCATCCTTACAGGAGAAATTCGGCTTGCGTTCCTGCTGTAAACAAAGCACAGTTCTTCCTCTTACACTGCAGGGTTTTAGAAGAAGCTAAGCCCGAGAGCCTAGCAAGAGCGTTCCTTGGGGGAGGCGGTTGGCTACACGCAGAACTCCGTGCCAAATAAACGTTATTCAAGGAAGGGACCAGTGTGTAGCTAGAGTGTCTACTTACTTGGTAGAAATCACATGGAGGTAGGCTACGTGTTCGCTGGAAACGGGGGCCTTATGGCACAAGCCTTGCTTTCCCTTTTTGAGTGCTCCATTCATGCTGCCTTGAAGCTACCTAAATCACAGTTTAGGACGGGTCTCTAGTCACTGCAGGCAGGGCTCTGGGAAAGGAACGAGTCTTCTCTACATCAACAGGGTGCTTTCATAGCCTGGGTGGGAGCTCATCCTGATACGCTCTAGAGCTAAAAGAAAACTTGACGTGAGTCCTTTCCTCAAGGTAAAGCCTTGAATAGCCCTGCCGAAGTGGAAGCTTGGAGCAGAGTCCTTGAGGCATTAGCTTTAGGTCTGCTTTCTTTAACGTTAGTAAGCATTTCAGGAAACGGAGGACCTCTCCTGGGCACCCTATTCCCTGCACGAACACCGAGCACCGGCAGGCTCCACTAGGCTGCTAAGAAACTTCCAGGCCCGGAAACCTTTCCCAGTCACTGAGTGTATGCTGAGTGTAGGGCAACACACTGCACTCTTCCCTGGGAGAGCTAGATTTCCTCAGCACTCCAACAGCTCCAGGAACTGTGTTCTCTCACGTCCTACATGTCATGCAAATCTGCCTCATTGCCCTAGGCTGAGCGGCACTGAGAAACCAAAACTGCTTTGCATTCCTTCTACACAGTCATACCTTAGGACCCCATCCTTACAGGAGAAAGTCAGCTTGCCTTGCTGCTGTAACCAAAGCACAGTTCTTCCTCTTACACTGCAGGGTTTTAGAAGAAGCTAAGCCCGATAGCCTAGCAAGAGCGCTCCTTGGGGGAGGCGTTTGGCTACACGCAGAACTCCGTGCCAAATAAACTTTATTCAAGGAAGGGACCAGTGTGTAGCTAGAGTGTCTACTTACTTGGTAGAAATCACATGGAGGTAGGCTACGTGTTCGCTGGAAACGGGGGCCTTATGGCACAAGCCTTGCTTTCCCATTTTGAGTGCTCCATTCATGCTGCCTTGAAGCTACCTAAGTCACAGTTTAGGACGGGTCTCTAGTCACTGCAGGCAGGGCTCTGGGAAAGGAACAAGTGTTCTCTACATCAACAGGGTGCTTTCATAGCCTGGGTGGAAGCTCCTCCTGATACGCTCTAGAGCTAAAAGGAAACTTGACGTGAGTCCTTTCCTCAAGGTAAAGCCTTGAATAGCCCTGCCGAAGTGGAAGCTTGGAGCAGAGTCCTTGAGGCATTAGCTTTAGGTCTGCTTTCTTTAACGTTAGTAAGCATTTCAGGAAACGGAGGACCTCGCCTGGGCACCCTATTCCCTGCACGAACACCGAGCACCGGCAGGCTCCACTAGGCTGCTAAGAAACTTCCAGGCCCGGAATCCTTTCCCAGTCACTCAGTGTATGCTGAGTGTAGGGCAACACACTGCACTCTTCCCTGGGAGAGCTAGATTTCCTCAGCACTCCAACAGCTCCAGGAACTGTGTTCTCTCACGTCCTACATGTCATGCCAATCTGCCTCATTGCCCTAGGCTGAGCGGCACTGAGAAACCAAAACTGCTTCGCATTCCTTCCACAAAGTCATACATTAAGACCCCATCCTTACAGGAGAAATTCGGCTTGCGTTCCTGCTGTAAACAAAGCACAGTTCTTCCTCTTACACTGCAGGGTTTTAGAAGAAGCTAAGCCCGAGAGCCTAGCAAGAGCGTTCCTTGGGGGAGGCGGTTGGCTACACGCAGAACTCCGTGCCAAATAAACTTTATTCAAGGAAGGGACCAGTGTGTAGCTAGAGTGTATACTTGGTAGAAATCACAAGGAGGTAGGCTGCGTGTTCGCTGGAAACAGGGCCTTATGGCACAAGCCTTGCTTTCCCATTTTGAATGCTCCATTCATGCTGCCTTGAAGCTACCTAAATCACAGTTTTAGGACGGGTCTCTAGTCACTGCAGGCAGGGCTCTGGGAAAGGAACGAGTCTTCTCTACATCAACAGGGTGCTTTCATAGCCTGGGTGGGAGCTCCTCCTGATACGCTCTAGAGCTAAAAGGAAACTTGACGTGAGTCCTTTCCTCAAGGTAAAGCCTTGAATAGCCCTGCCGAAGTGGAAGCTTGGAGCAGAGTCCTTGAGGCATTAGCTTTAGGTGTGCTTTCTTTAACGTTAGTAAGCATTTCAGGAAACGGAGGACCTCGCCTGGGCACCCTATTCCCTGCACGAACACCGAGCACCGGCAGGCTCCACTAGGCTGCTAAGAAACTTCCAGGCCCGGAATCCTTTCCCAGTCACTCAGTGTATGCTGAGTGTAGGGCAACACACTGCACTCTTCCCTGGGAGAGCTAGATTTCCTCAGCACTCCAACAGCTCCAGGAACTGTGTTCTCTCACGTCCTACATGTCATGCAAATCGGCCTCATTGCCCTAGGCTGAGCGGCACTGAGAAACCAAAACTGCTTTGCATTCCTTCTACAAAGTCATACCTTAGGACCCCATCCTTACAGGAGAAAGTCAGCTTGCCTTGCTGCTGTAACCAAAGCACAGTTCTTCCTCTTACACTGCAGGGTTTTAGAAGAAGCTAAGCCCGATAGCCTAGCAAGAGCGCTCCTTGGGGGAGGCGTTTGGCTACACGCAGAACTCCGTGCCAAATAAACTTTATTCAAGGAAGGGACCAGTGTGTAGCTAGAGTGTATACTTGGTAGAAATCACAAGGAGGTAGGCTGCGTGTTCGCTGGAAACAGGGCCTTATGGCACAAGCCTTGCTTTCCCATTTTGAATGCTCCATTCATGCTGCCTTGAAGCTACCTAAATCACAGTTTTAGGACGGGTCTCTAGTCACTGCAGGCAGGGCTCTGGGAAAGGAACGAGTCTTCTCTACATCAACAGGGTGCTTTCATAGCCTGGGTGGGAGCTCCTCCTGATACGCTCTAGAGCTAAAAGGAAACTTGACGTGAGTCCTTTCCTCAAGGTAAAGCCTTGAATAGCCCTGCCGAAGTGGAAGCTTGGAGCAGAGTCCTTGAGGCATTAGCTTTAGGTGTGCTTTCTTTAACGTTAGTAAGCATTTCAGGAAACGGAGGACCTCGCCTGGGCACCCTATTCCCTGCACGAACACCGAGCACCGGCAGGCTCCACTAGGCTGCTAAGAAACTTCCAGGCCCGGAATCATTTCCCAGTCACTCAGTGTATGCTGAGTGTAGGGCAACACACTGCACTCTTCCCTGGGAGAGCTAGATTTCCTCAGCACTCCAACAGCTCCAGGAACTGTGTTCTCTCACGTCCTACATGTCATGCAAATCGGCCTCATTGCCCTAGGCTGAGCGGCACTGAGAAACCAAAACTGCTTTGCATTCCTTCTACAAAGTCATACCTTAGGACCCCATCCTTACAGGAGAAAGTCAGCTTGCCTTGCTGCTGTAACCAAAGCACAGTTCTTCCTCTTACACAGCAGGGTTTTAGAAGAAGCTAAGCCCGATAGCCTAGCAAGAGCGCTCCTTGGGGGAGGCGTTTGGCTACACGCAGAACTCCGTGCCAAATAAACTTTATTCAAGGAAGGGACCAGTGTGTAGCTAGAGTGTATACTTGGTAGAAATCACAAGGAGGTAGGCTGCGTGTTCGCTGGAAACAGGGCCTTATGGCACAAGCCTTGCTTTCCCATTTTGAATGCTCCATTCATGCTGCCTTGAAGCTACCTAAATCACAGTTTTAGGACGGGTCTCTAGTCACTGCAGGCAGGGCTCTGGGAAAGGAACGAGTCTTCTCTACATCAACAGGGTGCTTTCATAGCCTGGGTGGGAGCTCCTCCTGATACGCTCTAGAGCTAAAAGGAAACTTGACGTGAGTCCTTTCCTCAAGGTAAAGCCTTGAATAGCCCTGCCGAAGTGGAAGCTTGGAGCAGAGTCCTTGAGGCATTAGCTTTAGGTCTGCTTTCTTTAACGTTAGTAAGCATTTCAGGAAACGGAGGACCTCGCCTGGGCACCCTATTCCCTGCACGAACACCGAGCACCGGCAGGCTCCACTAGGCTGCTAAGAAACTTCCAGGCCCGGAATCCTTTCCCAGTCACTCAGTGTATGCTGAGTGTAGGGCAACACACTGCACTCTTCCCTAGGAGAGCTAGATTTCCTCAGCACTCCAACAGCTCCAGGAACTGTGTTCTCTCACGTCCTACATGTCATGCAAATCTGCCTCATTGCCCTAGGCTGAGCGGCACTGAGAAACCAAAACTGCTTTGCATTCCTTCTACACAGTCATACCTTAGGACCCCATCCTTACAGGAGAAAGTCAGCTTGCCTTGCTGCTGTAACCAAAGCACAGTTCTTCCTCTTACACTGCAGGGTTTTAGAAGAAGCTAAGCCCGATAGCCTAGCAAGAGCGCTCCTTGGGGGAGGCGTTTGGCTACACGCAGAACTCCGTGCCAAATAAACTTTATTCAAGGAAGGGACCAATGTGTAGCTAGAGTGTCTACTTACTTGGTAGAAATCACAAGGAGGTAGGCTGCGTGTTCGCTGGAAACAGGGCCTTATGGCACAAGCCTTGCTTTCCCATTTTGAATGCTCCATTCATGCTGCCTTGAAGCTACCTAAATAACAGTTTTAGGACGGGTCTCTAGTCACTGCAGGCAGGGCTCTGGGAAAGGAACGAGTCTTCTCTACATCAACAGGGTGCTTTCATAGCCTGGGTGGGAGCTCCTCCTGATACGCTCTAGAGCTAAAAGGAAACTTGACGTGAGTCCTTTCCTCAAGGTAAAGCCTTGAATAGCCCTGCCGAAGTGGAAGCTTGGAGCAGAGTCCTTGAGGCATTAGCTTTAGGTCTGCTTTCTTTAACGTTAGTAAGCATTTCAGGAAACGGAGGACCTCGCCTGGGCACCCTATTCCCTGCATGAACACCGAGCACCGGCAGGCTCCACTAGGCTGCTAAGAAACTTCCAGGCCCGGAATCCTTTCCCAGTCACTCAGTGTATGCTGAGTGTAGGGCAACACACTGCACTCTTCCCTGGGAGAGCTAGATTTCCTCAGCACTCCAACAGCTCCAGGAACTGTGTTCTCTCACGTCCTACATGTCATGCAAATCTGCCTCATTGCCCTAGGCTGAGCGGCACTGAGAAACCAAAACTGCTTCGCATTCCTTCCACAAAGTCATACATTAAGACCCCATCCTTACAGGAGAAATTCGGCTTGCGTTCCTGCTGTAAACAAAGCACAGTTCTTCCTCTTACACTGCAGGGTTTTAGAAGAAGCTAAGCCCGAGAGCCTAGCAAGAGCGTTCCTTGGGGGAGGCGGTTGGCTACACGCAGAACTCCGTGCCAAATAAACGTTATTCAAGGAAGGGACCAGTGTGTAGCTAGAGTGTCTACTTACTTGGTAGAAATCACATGGAGGTAGGCTACGTGTTCGCTGGAAACGGGGGCCTTATGGCACAAGCCTTGCTTTCCCTTTTTGAGTGCTCCATTCATGCTGCCTTGAAGCTACCTAAATCACAGTTTAGGACGGGTCTCTAGTCACTGCAGGCAGGGCTCTGGGAAAGGAACGAGTCTTCTCTACATCAACAGGGTGCTTTCATAGCCTGGGTGGGAGCTCATCCTGATACGCTCTAGAGCTAAAAGGAAACTTGACGTGAGTCCTTTCCTCAAGGTAAAGCCTTGAATAGCCCTGCCGAAGTGGAAGCTTGGAGCAGAGTCCTTGAGGCATTAGCTTTAGGTCTGCTTTCTTTAACTTTAGTAAGCATTTCAGGAAACGGAGGACCTCGCCTGGGCACCCTATTCCCTGCACGAACACCGAGCACCGGCAGGCTCCACTAGGCTGCTAAGAAACTTCCAGGCCCGGAAACCTTTCCCAGTCACTGAGTGTATGCTGAGTGTAGGGCAACACACTGCACTCTTCCCTGGGAGAGCTAGATTTCCTCAGCACTCCAACAGCTCCAGGAACTGTGTTCTCTCACGTCCTACATGTCATGCAAATCTGCCTCATTGCCCTAGGCTGAGCGGCACTGAGAAACCAAAACTGCTTTGCATTCCTTCTACTCAGTCATACCTTAGGACCCCATCCTTACAGGAGAAAGTCAGCTTGCCTTGCTGCTGTAACCAAAGCACAGTTCTTCCTCTTACACTGCAGGGTTTTAGAAGAAGCTAAGCCCGATAGCCTAGCAAGAGCGCTCCTTGGGGGAGGCGTTTGGCAACACGCAGAACTCCGTGCCAAATAAACTTTATTCAAGGAAGGGACCAGTGTGTAGCTAGAGTGTCTACTTACTTGGTAGAAATCACATGGAGGTAGGCTACGTGTTCGCTGGAAACGGGGGCCTTATGGCACAAGCCTTGCTTTCCCATTTTGAGTGCTCCATTCATGCTGCCTTGAAGCTACCTAAGTCACAGTTTAGGACGGGTCTCTAGTCACTGCAGGCAGGGCTCTGGGAAAGGAACAAGTGTTCTCTACATCAACAGGGTGCTTTCATAGCCTGGGTGGGAGCTCCTCCTGATACGCTCTAGAGCTAAAAGGAAACTTGACGTGAGTCCTTTCCTCAAGGTAAAGCCTTGAATAGCCCTGCCGAAGTGGAAGCTTGGAGCAGAGTCCTTGAGGCATTAGCTTTAGGTCTGCTTTCTTTAACGTTAGTAAGCATTTCAGGAAACGGAGGACCTCGCCTGGGCACCCTATTCCCTGCACGAACACCGAGCACCGGCAGGCTCCACTAGGCTGCTAAGAAACTTCCAGTCCCGGAATCCTTTCCGAGTCACTCAGTGTATGCTGAGTGTAGGGCAACACACTGCACTCTTCCCTGGGAGAGCTAGATTTCCTCAGCACTCCAACAGCTCCAGGAACTGTGTTTTCTCACGTCCTACATGTCATGCCAATCTGCCTCATTGCCCTAGGCTGAGCAGCACTGAGAAACCAAAACTGCTTCGCATTCCTTCCACAAAGTCATACATTAAGACCCCATCCTTACAGGAGAAATTCGGCTTGCGTTCCTGCTGTAAACAAAGCACAGTTCTTCCTCTTACACTGCAGGGTTTTAGAAGAAGCTAAGCCCGAGAGCCTAGCAAGAGCGTTCCTTGGGGGAGGCGGTTGGCTACACGCAGAACTCCGTGCCAAATAAACTTTATTCAAGGAAGGGACCAGTGTGTAGCTAGAGTGTATACTTGGTAGAAATCACAAGGAGGTAGGCTGCGTGTTCGCTGGGAACAGGGCCTTATGGCACAAGCCTTGCTTTCCCATTTTGAATGCTCCATTCATGCTGCCTTGAAGCTACCTAAATAACAGTTTTAGGACGGGTCTCTAGTCACTGCAGGCAGGGCTCTGGGAAAGGAACGAGTCTTCTCTACATCAACAGGGTGCTTTCATAGCCTGGGTGGGAGCTCCTCCTGATACGCTCTAGAGCTAAAAGGAAACTTGACGTGAGTCCTTTCCTCAAGGTAAAGCCTTGAATAGCCCTGCCGAAGTGGAAGCTTGGAGCAGAGTCCTTGAGGCATTAGCTTTAGGTCTGCTTTCTTTAACGTTAGTAAGCATTTCAGGAAACGGAGGACCTCGCCTGGGCACCCTATTCCCTGCACGAACACCGAGCACCGGCAGGCTCCACTAGGCTGCTAAGAAACTTCCAGGCCCGGAATCCTTTCCCAGTCACTCAGTGTATGCTGAGTGTAGGGCAACACACTGCACTCTTCCCTGGGAGAGCTAGATTTCCTCAGCACTCCAACAGCTCCAGGAACTGTGTTCTCTCACGTCCTACATGTCATGCAAATCTGCCTCATTGCCCTAGGCTGAGCGGCACTGAGAAACCAAAACTGCTTTGCATTCCTTCTACACAGTCATACCTTAGGACCCCATCCTTACAGGAGAAAGTCAGCTTGCCTTGCTGCTGTAACCAAAGCACAGTTCTTCCTCTTACACTGCAGGGTTTTAGAAGAAGCTAAGCCCGATAGCCTAGCAAGAGTGCTCCTTGTGGGAGGCGTTTGGCTACATGCAGAACTCCGTGCCAAATAAACTTTATTCAAGGAAGGGACCAATGTGTAGCTAGAGTGTCTACTTACTTGGTAGAAATCACATGGAGGTAGGCTACGTGTTCGCTGGAAACGGGGGCCTTATGGCACAAGCCTTGCTTTCCCATTTTGAGTGCTCCATTCATGCTGCCTTGAAGCTACCTAAATCACAGTTTAGGACGGGTCTCTAGTCACTGCAGGCAGGGCTCTGGGAAAGGAACAAGTGTTCTCTACATCAACAGGGTGCTTTCATAGCCTGGGTGGGAGCTCCTCCTGATACGCTCTAGAGCTAAAAGGAAACTTGACGTGAGTCCTTTCCTCAAGGTAAAGCCTTGAATAGCCCTGCCGAAGTGGAAGCTTGGAGCAGAGTCCTTGAGGCATTAGCTTTAGGTCTGCTTTCTTTAACGTTAGTAAGCATTTCAGGAAACGGAGGACCTCGCCTGGGCACCCTACTCCCTGCACGAACACCGAGCACCGGCAGGCTCCACTAGGCTGCTAAGAAACTTCCAGGCCCGGAATCCTTTCCCAGTCACTCAGTGTATGCTGAGTGTAGGGCAACACACTGCACTCTTCCCTGGGAGAGCTAGATTTCCTCAGCACTCCGACAGCTCCAGGAACTGTGTTCTCTCACGTCCTACATGTCATGCAAATCTGCCTCATTGCCCTAGGCTGAGCGGCACTGAGAAACCAAAACTGCTTCGCATTCCTTCCACAAAGTCATACATTAAGACCCCATCCTTACAGGAGAAATTCGGCTTGCGTTCCTGCTGTAAACAAAGCACAGTTCTTCCTCTTACACTGCAGGGTTTTAGAAGAAGCTAAGCCCGAGAGCCTAGCAAGAGCGTTCCTTGGGGGAGGCGGTTGGCTACACGCAGAACTCCGTGCCAAATAAACTTTATTCAAGGAAGGGACCAGTGTGTAGCTAGAGTGTATACTTGGTAGAAATCACAAGGAGGTAGGCTGCGTGTTCGCTGGAAACAGGGCCTTATGGCACAAGCCTTGCTTTCCCATTTTGAATGCTCCATTCATGCTGCCTTGAAGCTACCTAAATAACAGTTTTAGGACGGGTCTCTAGTCACTGCAGGCAGGGCTCTGGGAAAGGAACGAGTCTTCTCTACATCAACAGGGTGCTTTCATAGCCTGGGTGGGAGCTCCTCCTGATACGCTCTAGAGCTAAAAGGAAACTTGACGTGAGTCCTTTCCTCAAGGTAAAGCCTTGAATAGCCCTGCCAAAGTGGAAGCTTGGAGCAGAGTCCTTGAGGCATTAGCTTTAGGTCTGCTTTCTTTAACGTTAGTAAGCATTTCAGGAAACGGAGGACCTCTCCTGGGCACCCTATTCCCTGCACGAACACCGAGCACCGGCAGGCTCCACTAGGCTGCTAAGAAACTTCCAGGCCCGGAATCCTTTCCCAGTCACTCAGTGTATGCTGAGTGTAGGGCAACACACTGCACTCTTCCCTGGGAGAGCTAGATTTCCTCAGCACTCCAACAGCTCCAGGAACTGTGTTCTCTCACGTCCTACATGTCATGCAAATCTGCCTCATTGCCCTAGGCTGAGCGGCACTGAGAAACCAAAACTGCTTCGCATTCCTTCCACAAAGTCATACATTAAGACTCCATCCTTACAGGAGAAATTCGGCTTGCGTTCCTGCTGTAAACAAAGCACAGTTCTTCCTCTTACACTGCAGGGTTTTAGAAGAAGCTAAGCCCGAGAGCCTAGCAAGAGCGTTCCTTGGGGGAGGCGGTTGGCTTCACGCAGAACTCCGTGCCAAATAAACGTTATTCAAGGAAGGGACCAGTGTGTAGCTAGAGTGTCTACTTACTTGGTAGAAATCACATGGAGGTAGGCTACGTGTTCGCTGGAAACGGGGGCCTTATGGCACAAGCCTTGCTTTCCCTTTTTGAGTGCTCCATTCATGCTGCCTTGAAGCTACCTAAATCACAGTTTAGGACGGGTCTCTAGTCACTGCAGGCAGGGCTCTGGGAAAGGAACGAGTCTTCTCTACATCAACAGCGTGCTTTCATAGCCTGGGTGGGAGCTCCTCCTGATACGCTCTAAGGGTAAAAGGAAAATGACGTGAGTCCTTTCCTCAAGGTAAAGCCTTGAATAGCCCTGCCGAAGTGGAAGCTTGGAGCAGAGTCCTTGAGGCATTAGCTTTAGGTCTGCTTTCTTTAACGTTAGTAAGCATTTCAGGAAACGGAGGACCTCGCCTGGGCACCCTATTCCCTGCACGAACACCGAGCACCGGCAGGCTCCACTAGGCTGCTAAGAAACTTCCAGGCCCGGAATCCTTTCCCAGTCACTCAGTGTATGCTGAGTGTAGGGCAACACACTGCACTCTTCCCTGGGAGAGCTAGATTTCCTCAGCACTCCAACAGCTCCAGGAACTGTGTTCTCTCACGTCCTACATGTCATGCCAATCTGCCTCATTGCCCTAGGCTGAGCGGCACTGAGAAACCAAAACTGCTTTGCATTCCTTCTACACAGTCATACCTTAGGACCCCATCCTTACAGGAGAAAGTCAGCTTGCCTTGCTGCTGTAACCAAAGCACAGTTCTTCCTCTTACACTGCAGGGTTTTAGAAGAAGCTAAGCCCGATAGCCTAGCAAGAGCGCTCCTTGGGGGAGGCGTTTGGCTACACGCAGAACTCCGTGCCAAATAAACTTTATTCAAGGAAGGGACCAGTGTGTAGCTAGAGTGTCTACTTACTTGGTAGAAATCACATGGAGGTAGGCTACGTGTTCGCTGGAAACGGGGGCCTTATGGCACAAGCCTTGCTTTCCCATTTTGAGTGCTCCATTCATGCTGCCTTGAAGCTACCTAAGTCACAGTTTAGGACGGGTCTCTAGTCACTGCAGGCAGGGCTCTGGGAAAGGAACAAGTGTTCTCTACATCAACAGGGTGCTTTCATAGCCTGGGTGGGAGCTCCTCCTGATACGCTCTAGAGCTAAAAGGAAACTTGACGTGAGTCCTTTCCTCAAGGTAAAGCCTTGAATAGCCCTGCCGAAGTGGAAGCTTGGAGCAGAGTCCTTGAGGCATTAGCTTTAGGTCTGCTTTCTTTAACGTTAGTAAGCATTTCAGGAAACGGAGGACCTCGCCTGGGCACCCTACTCCCTGCACGAACACCGAGCACCGGCAGGCTCCACTAGGCTGCTAAGAAACTTCCAGGCCCGGAATCCTTTCCCAGTCACTCAGTGTATGCTGAGTGTAGGGCAACACACTGCACTCTTCCCTGGGAGAGCTAGATTTCCTCAGCACTCCAACAGCTCCAGGAACTGTGTTCTCTCACGTCCTACATGTCATGCAAATCGGCCTCATTGCCCTAGGCTGAGCGGCACTGAGAAACCAAAACTGCTTTGCATTCCTTCTACAAAGTCATACCTTAGGACCCCATCCTTACAGGAGAAAGTCAGCTTGCCTTGCTGTTGTAACCAAAGCACAGTTCTTCCTCTTACACTGCAGGGTTTTAGAAGAAGCTAAGCCCGATAGCCTAGCAAGAGCGCTCCTTGGGGGAGGCGTTTGGCTACACGCAGAACTCCGTGCCAAATAAACTTTATTCAAGGAAGGGACCAGTGTGTAGCTAGAGTGTCTACTTACTTGGTAGAAATCACATGGAGGTAGGCTACGTGTTCGCTGGAAACGGGGGCCTTATGGCACAAGTCTTGCTTTCCCATTTTGAGTGCTCCATTCATGCTGCCTTGAAGCTACCTAAATCACAGTTTAGGACGGGTCTCTAGTCACTGCAGGCAGTGCTCTGGGAAAGGAACAAGTGTTCTCTACATCAACAGGGTGCTTTCATAGCCTGGGTGGGAGCTCCTCCTGATACGCTCTAGAGCTAAAAGGAAACTTGACGTGAGTCCTTTCCTCAAGGTAAAGCCTTGAATAGCCCTGCCGAAGTGGAAGCTTGGAGCAGAGTCCTTGAGGCATTAGCTTTAGGTCTGCTTTCTTTAACGTTAGTAAGCATTTCAGGAAACGGAGGACCTCGCCTGGGCACCCTATTCCCTGCACGAACACCGAGCACCGGCAGGCTCCACTAGGCTGCTAAGAAACTTCCAGGCCCGGAATCCTTTCCCAGTCACTCAGTGTATGCTGAGTGTAGGGCAACACACTGCACTCTTCCCTGGGAGAGCTAGATTTCCTCAGCACTCCAACAGCTCCAGGAACTGTGTTCTCTCACGTCCTACATGTCATGCCAATCTGCCTCATTGCCCTAGGCTGAGCGGCACTGAGAAACCAAAACTGCTTTGCATTCCTTCTACAAAGTCATACCTTAGGACCCCATCCTTACAGGAGAAAGTCAGCTTGCCTTGCTGTTGTAACCAAAGCACAGTTCTTCCTCTTACACTGCAGGGTTTTAGAAGAAGCTAAGCCCGATAGCCTAGCAAGAGCGCTCCTTGGGGGAGGCGTTTGGCTACACGCAGAACTCCGTGCCAAATAAACTTTATTCAAGGAAGGGACCAGTGTGTAGCTAGAGTGTCGACTTACTTGGTAGAAATCACATGGAGGTAGGCTACGTGTTCGCTGGAAACGGGGGCCTTATGGCACAAGCCTTGCTTTCCCATTTTGAGTGCTCCATTCATGCTGCCTTGAAGCTACCTAAGTCACAGTTTAGGACGGGTCTCTAGTAACTGCAGGCAGGGCTCTGGGAAAGGAACAAGTGTTCTCTACATCAGCAGGGTGCTTTCATAGCCTGGGTGGGAGCTCCTCCTGATACGCTCTAGAGCTAAAAGGAAACTTGACGTGAGTCCTTTCCTCAAGGTAAAGCCTTGAATAGCCCTGCCGAAGTGGAAGCTTGCAGCAGAGTCCTTGAGGCATTAGCTTTAGGTCTGCTTTCTTTAACGTTAGTAAGCATTTCAGGAAATGGAGGACCTCGCCTGGGCACCCTATTCCCTGCACGAACACCGAGCACCGGCAGGCTCCACTAGGCTGCTAAGAAACTTCCAGGCCCGGAATCCTTTCCCAGTCACTCAGTGTATGCTGAGTGTAGGGCAACACACTGCACTCTTCCCTGGGAGAGCTAGATTTCCTCAGCACTCCAACAGCTCCAGGAACTGTGTTCTCTCACGGCCTACATGTCATGCCAATCTGCCTCATTGCCCTAGGCTGAGCGGCACTGAGAAACCAAAACTGCTTCGCATTCCTTCCACAAAGTCATACATTAAGACCCCATCCTTACAGGAGAAATTCGGCTTGCGTTCCTGCTGTAAACAAAGCACAGTTCTTCCTCTTACACTGCAGGGTTTTAGAAGAAGCTAAGCCCGAGAGCCTAGCAAGAGCGCTCCTTGGGGGAGGCGTTTGGCTACACGCAGAACTCCGTGCCAAATAAACTTTATTCAAGGAAGGGACCAGTGTGTAGCTAGAGTGTCTACTTACTTGGTAGAAATCACATGGAGGTAGGCTACGTGTTCGCTGGAAATGGGGGCCTTATGGCACAAGCCTTGCTTTCCCATTTTGAGTGCTCCATTCATGCTGCCTTGAAGCTACCTAAGTCACAGTTTAGGACGGGTCTCTAGTCACTGCAGGCAGGGCTCTGGGAAAGGAACAAGTGTTCTCTACATCAACAGGGTGCTTTCATAGCCTGGGTGGGAGCTCCTCCTGATACGCTCTAGAGCTAAAAGGAAACTTGACGTGAGTCCTTTCCTCAAGGTAAAGCCTTGAATAGCCCGGCCGAAGTGGAAGCTTGCAGCAGAGTCCTTGAGGCATTAGCTTTAGGTCTGCTTTCTTTAACGTTAGTAAGCATTTCAGGAAACGGAGGACCTCGCCTGGGCACCCTATTCCCTGCACGAACACCGAGCACCGGCAGGCTCCACTAGGCTGCTAAGAAACTTCCAGGCCCGGAATCCTTTCCCAGTCACTCAGTGTATGCTGAGTGTAGGGCAACACACTGCACTCTTCCCTGGGAGAGCTAGATTTCCTCAGCACTCCAACAGCTCCAGGAACTGTGTTCTCTCACGTCCTACATGTCATGCCAATCTGCCTCATTGCCCTAGGCTGAGCGGCACTGAGAAACCAAAACTGCTTCGCATTCCTTCCACAAAGTCATACATTAAGACCCCATCCTTACAGGAGAAATTCGGCTTGCGTTCCTGCTGTAAACAAAGCACAGTTCTTCCTCTTACACTGCAGGGTTTTAGAAGAAGCTAAGCCCGAGAGCCTAGCAAGAGCGTTCCTTGGGGGAGGCGGTTGGCTACACGCAGAACTCCGTGCCAAATAAACTTTATTCAAGGAAGGGACCAGTGTGTAGCTAGAGTGTATACTTGGTAGAAATCACAAGGAGGTAGGCTGCGTGTTCGCTGGAAACAGGGCCTTATGGCACAAGCCTTGCTTTCCCATTTTGAATGCTCCATTCATGCTGCCTTGAAGCTACCTAAATAACAGTTTTAGGACGGGTCTCTATTCACTGCAGGCAGGGCTCTGGGAAAGGAACGAGTCTTCTCTACATCAACAGGGTGCTTTCATAGCCTGTGTGGGAGCTCCTCCTGATACGCTCTAGAGCTAAAAGGAAACTTGACGTGAGTCCTTTCCTCAAGGTAAAGCCTTGAATAGCCCTGCCGAAGTGGAAGCTTGGAGCAGAGTCCTTGAGGCATTAGCTTTAGGTCTGCTTTCTTTAACGTTAGTAAGCATTTCAGGAAACGGAGGACCTCTCCTGGGCACCCTATTCCCTGCACGAACACCGAGCACCGGCAGGCTCCACTAGGCTGCTAAGAAACTTCCAGGCCCGGAAACCTTTCCCAGTCAACTCAGTGTATGCTGAGTGTAGGGCAACACACTGCACTCTTCCCTGGGAGAATTAGATTTCCTCAGCACTCCAACAGCTCCAGGAACTGTGTTCTCTCACGTCCTACATGTCATGCAAATCTGCCTCATTGCCCTAGGCTGAGCGGCACTGAGAAACCAAAACTGCTTTGCATTCCTTCTACAAAGTCATACCTTAGGACCCCATCCTTACAGGAGAAAGTCAGCTTGCCTTGCTGCTGTAACCAAAGCACAGTTCTTCCTCTTACACTGCAGGGTTTTAGAAGAAGCTAAGCCCGATAGCCTAGCAAGAGCGCTCCTTGGGGGAGGCGTTTGGCTACACGCAGAACTCCGTGCCAAATAAACTTTATTCAAGGAAGGGACCAGTGTGTAGCTAGAGTGTCTACTTACTTGGTAGAAATCACATGGAGGTAGGCTACGTGTTCGCTGGAAACGGGGGCCTTATGGCACAAGCCTTGCTTTCCCATTTTGAGTGCTCCATTCATGCTGCCTTGAAGCTACCTAAGTCACAGTTTAGGACGGGTCTCTAGTCACTGCAGGCAGGGCTCTGGGAAAGGAACAAGTGTTCTCTACATCAACAGGGTGCTTTCATAGCCTGGGTGGGAGCTCCTCCTGATACGCTCTAGAGCTAAAAGGAAACTTGACGTGAGTCCTTTCCTCAAGGTAAAGCCTTGAATAGCCCTGCCGAAGTGGAAGCTTGCAGCAGAGTCCTTGAGGCATTAGCTTTAGGTCTGCTTTCTTTAACGTTAGTAAGCATTTCAGGAAACGGAGGACCTCTCCTGGGCACCCTATTCCCTGCACGAACACCGAGCACCGGCAGGCTCCACTAGGCTGCTAAGAAACTTCCAGGCCCGGAATCCTTTCTCAGTCACTCAGTGTATGCTGAGTGTAGGGCAACACACTGCACTCTTCCCTGGGAGAGCTAGATTTCCTCAGCACTCCAACAGCTCCAGGAACTGTGTTCTCTCACGTCCTACATGTCATGCCAATCTGCCTCATTGCCCTAGGCTGAGCGGCACTGAGAAACCAAAACTGCTTCGCATTCCTTCCACAAAGTCATACATTAAGACCCCATCCTTACAGGAGAAATTCGGCTTGCGTTCCTGCTGTAAACAAAGCACAGTTCTTCCTCTTACACTGCAGGGTTTTAGAAGAAGCTAAGCCCGAGAGCCTAGCAAGAGCGTTCCTTGGGGGAGGCGGTTGGCTACACGCAGAACTCCGTGCCAAATAAACTTTATTCAAGGAAGGGACCAGTGTGTAGCTAGAGTGTCTACTTACTTGGTAGAAATCACATTGAGGTAGGCTACGTGTTCGCTGGAAACGGGGGCCTTATGGCACAAGCCTTGCTTTCCCTTTTTGAGTGCTCCATTCATGCTGCCTTGAAGCTACCTAAATCACAGTTTAGGACGGGTCTCTAGTCACTGCAGGCAGGGCTCTGGGAAAGGAACGAGTCTTCTCTACATCAACAGGGTGCTTTCATAGCCTGGGTGGGAGCTCATCCTGATACGCTCTAGAGCTAAAAGGAAACTTGACGTGAGTCCTTTCCTCAAGGTAAAGCCTTGAATAGCCCTGCCGAAGTGGAAGCTTGGAGCAGAGTCCTTGAGGCATTAGCTTTAGGTCTGC
Source organism: Balaenoptera borealis (assembly GCF_965194805.1). Classification (NCBI taxonomy): domain Eukaryota; kingdom Metazoa; phylum Chordata; class Mammalia; order Artiodactyla; family Balaenopteridae; genus Balaenoptera; species Balaenoptera borealis. The sequence continues at coordinate 71,841 of NW_028123012.1, read as the reverse complement.
TTTCTTTAACGTTAGTAAGCATTTCAGGAAACGGAGGACCTCGCCTGGGCACCCTATTCCCTGCACGAACACCGAGCACCGGCAGGCTCCACTAGGCTGCTAAGAAACTTCCAGGCCCGGAATCCTTTCCCAGTCACTCAGTGTATGCTGAGTGTAGGGCAACACACTGCACTCTTCCCTGAGAGAGCTAGATTTCCTCAGCACTCCAACAGCTCCAGGAACTGTGTTCTCTCACGTCCTACATGTCATGCCAATCTGCCTCATTGCCCTAGGCTGAGCGGCACTGAGAAACCAAAACTGCTTCGCATTCCTTCCACAGAGTCATACATTAAGACCCCATCCTTACAGGAGAAATTCGGCTTGCTTTCCTGCTGTAAACAAAGCACAGTTCTTCCTCTTACACTGCAGGGTTTTAGAAGAAGCTAAGCCCGATAGCCTAGCAAGAGCGCTCCTTGGGGGAAGCGGTTGGCTACACGCAGAACTCCGTGCCAAATAAACTTTATTCAAGGAAGGGACCAGTGTGTAGCTAGAGTGTATACTTGGTAGAAATCACAAGGAGGTAGGCTGCGTGTTCGCTGGAAACAGGGCCTTATGGCACAAGCCTTGCTTTCCCATTTTGAATGCTCCATTCATGCTGCCTTGAAGCTACCTAAATAACAGTTTTAGGACGGGTCTCTATTCACTGCAGGCAGGGCTCTGGGAAAGGAACGAGTCTTCTCTACATCAACAGGGTGCTTTCATAGCCTGGGTGGGAGCTCCTCCTGATACGCTCTAGAGCTAAAAGGAAACTTGACGTGAGTCCTTTCCTCAAGGTAAAGCCTTGAATAGCCCTGCCGAAGTGGAAGCTTGGAGCAGAGTCCTTGAGGCATTAGCTTTAGGTCTGCTTTCTTTAACGTTAGTAAGCATTTCAGGAAACAGAGGACCTCTCCTGGGCACCCTATTCCCTGCACGAACACCGAGCACCGGCAGGCTCCACTAGGCTGCTAAGAAACTTCCAGGCCCGGAAACCTTTCCCAGTCACTCAGTGTATGCTGAGTGTAGGGCAACACACTGCACTCTTCCCTGGGAGAGCTAGATTTCCTCAGCACTCCAACAGCTCCAGGAACTGTGTTCTCTCACGTCCTACATGTCATGCAAATCTGCCTCATTGCCCTAGGCTGAGCGGCACTGAGAAACCAAAACTGCTTTGCATTCCTTCTACAAAGTCATACCTTAGGACCCCATCCTTACAGGAGAAAGTCAGCTTGCCTTGCTGCTGTAACCAAAGCACAGTTCTTCCTCTTACACTGCAGGGTTTTAGAAGAAGCTAAGCCCGATAGCCTAGCAAGAGCGCTCCTTGGGGGAGGCGTTTGGCTACACGCAGAACTCCGTGCCAAATAAACTTTATTCAAGGAAGGGACCAGTGTGTAGCTAGAGTGTCTACTTACTTGGTAGAAATCACATGGAGGTAGGCTACGTGTTCGCTGGAAACGGGGGCCTTATGGCACAAGTCTTGCTTTCCCATTTTGAGTGCTCCATTCATGCTGCCTTGAAGCTACCTAAATCACAGTTTAGGACGGGTCTCTAGTCACTGCAGGCAGTGCTCTGGGAAAGGAACAAGTGTTCTCTACATCAACAGGGTGCTTTCATAGCCTGGGTGGGAGCTCCTCCTGATACGCTCTAGAGCTAAAAGGAAACTTGACGTGAGTCCTTTCCTCAAGGTAAAGCCTTGAATAGCCCTGCCGAAGTGGAAGCTTGGAGCAGAGTCCTTGAGGCATTAGCTTTAGGTCTGCTTTCTTTAACGTTAGTAAGCATTTCAGGAAACGGAGGACCTCGCCTGGGCACCCTATTCCCTGCACGAACACCGAGCACCGGCAGGCTCCACTAGGCTGCTAAGAAACTTCCAGGCCCGGAATCCTTTCCCAGTCACTCAGTGTATGCTGAGTGTAGGGCAACACACTGCACTCTTCCCTGGGAGAGCTAGATTTCCTCAGCACTCCAACAGCTCCAGGAACTGTGTTCTCTCACGTCCTACATGTCATGCCAATCTGCCTCATTGCCCTAGGCTGAGCGGCACTGAGAAACCAAAACTGCTTTGCATTCCTTCTACAAAGTCATACCTTAGGACCCCATCCTTACAGGAGAAAGTCAGCTTGCCTTGCTGTTGTAACCAAAGCACAGTTCTTCCTCTTACACTGCAGGGTTTTAGAAGAAGCTAAGCCCGATAGCCTAGCAAGAGCGCTCCTTGGGGGAGGCGTTTGGCTACACGCAGAACTCCGTGCCAAATAAACTTTATTCAAGGAAGGGACCAGTGTGTAGCTAGAGTGTCTACTTACTTGGTAGAAATCACATGGAGGTAGGCTACGTGTTCGCTGGAAACGGGGGCCTTATGGCACAAGCCTTGCTTTCCCATTTTGAGTGCTCCATTCATGCTGCCTTGAAGCTACCTAAGTCACAGTTTAGGACGGGTCTCTAGTAACTGCAGGCAGGACTCTGGGAAAGGAACAAGTGTTCTCTACATCAGCAGGGTGCTTTCATAGCCTGGGTGGGAGCTCCTCCTGATACGCTCTAGAGCTAAAAGGAAACTTGACGTGAGTCCTTTCCTCAAGGTAAAGCCTTGAATAGCCCTGCCGAAGTGGAAGCTTGCAGCAGAGTCCTTGAGGCATTAGCTTTAGGTCTGCTTTCTTTAACGTTAGTAAGCATTTCAGGAAATGGAGGACCTCGCCTGGGCACCCTATTCCCTGCACGAACACCGAGCACCGGCAGGCTCCACTAGGCTGCTAAGAAACTTCCAGGCCCGGAATCCTTTCCCAGTCACTCAGTGTATGCTGAGTGTAGGGCAACACACTGCACTCTTCCCTGGGAGAGCTAGATTTCCTCAGCACTCCAACAGCTCCAGGAACTGTGTTCTCTCACGGCCTACATGTCATGCCAATCTGCCTCATTGCCCTAGGCTGAGCGGCACTGAGAAACCAAAACTGCTTCGCATTCCTTCCACAAAGTCATACATTAAGACCCCATCCTTACAGGAGAAATTCGGCTTGCGTTCCTGCTGTAAACAAAGCACAGTTCTTCCTCTTACACTGCAGGGTTTTAGAAGAAGCTAAGCCCGAGAGCCTAGCAAGAGCGTTCCTTGGGGGAGGCGGTTGGCTACACGCAGAACTCCGTGCCAAATAAACTTTATTCAAGGAAGGGACCAGTGTGTAGCTAGAGTGTCTACTTACTTGGTAGAAATCACATTGAGGTAGGCTACGTGTTCGCTGGAAACGGGGGCCTTATGGCACAAGCCTTGCTTTCCCTTTTTGAGTGCTCCATTCATGCTGCCTTGAAGCTACCTAAATCACAGTTTAGGACGGGTCTCTAGTCACTGCAGGCAGGGCTCTGGGAAAGGAACGAGTCTTCTCTACATCAACAGGGTGCTTTCATAGCCTGGGTGGGAGCTCATCCTGATACGCTCTAGAGCTAAAAGGAAACTTGACGTGAGTCCTTTCCTCAAGGTAAAGCCTTGAATAGCCCTGCCGAAGTGGAAGCTTGGAGCAGAGTCCTTGAGGCATTAGCTTTAGGTCTGCTTTCTTTAACGTTAGTAAGCATTTCAGGAAACGGAGGACCTCGCCTGGGCACCCTATTCCCTGCACGAACACCGAGCACCGGCAGGCTCCACTAGGCTGCTAAGAAACTTCCAGGCCCGGAATCCTTTCCCAGTCACTCAGTGTATGCTGAGTGTAGGGCAACACACTGCACTCTTCCCTGGGAGAGCTAGATTTCCTCAGCACTCCAACAGCTCCAGGAACTGTGTTCTCTCACGGCCTACATGTCATGCAAATCTGCCTCATTGCCCTAGGCTGAGCGGCACTGAGAAACCAAAACTGCTTCGCATTCCTTCCACAAAGTCATACATTAAGACCCCATCCTTACAGGAGAAATTCGGCTTGCGTTCCTGCTGTAAACAAAGCACAGTTCTTCCTCTTACACTGCAGGGTTTTAGAAGAAGCTAAGCCCGAGAGCCTAGCAAGAGCGCTCCTTGGGGGAGGCGGTTGGCTACACGCAGAACTCCGTGCCAAATAAACTTTATTCAAGGAAGGGACCAGTGTGTAGCTAGAGTGTATACTTGGTAGAAATCACAAGGAGGTAGGCTGCGTGTTCGCTGGAAACAGGGCCTTATGGCACAAGCCTTGCTTTCCCATTTTGAATGCTCCATTCATGCTGCCTTGAAGCTACCTAAATAACACTTTTAGGACGGGTCTCTAGTCACTGCAGGCAGGGCTCTGGGAAAGGAACGAGTCTTCTCTACATCAACAGGGTGCTTTCATAGCCTGGGTGGGAGCTCCTCCTGATACGCTCTAGAGCTAAAAGGAAACTTGACGTGAGTCCTTTCCTCAAGGTAAAGCCTTGAATAGCCCTGCCGAAGTGGAAGCTTGGAGCAGAGTCCTTGAGGCATTAGCTTTAGGTCTGCTTTCTTTAACGTTAGTAAGCATTTCAGGAAACAGAGGACCTCTCCTGGGCACCCTATTCCCTGCACGAACACCGAGCACCGGCAGGCTCCACTAGGCTGCTAAGAAACTTCCAGGCCCGGAAACCTTTCCCAGTCACTCAGTGTATGCTGAGTGTAGGGCAACACACTGCACTCTTCCCTGGGAGAGCTAGATTTCCTCAGCACTCCAACAGCTCCAGGAACTGTGTTCTCTCACGTCCTACATGTCATGCAAATCTGCCTCATTGCCCTAGGCTGAGCGGCACTGAGAAACCAAAACTGCTTTGCATTCCTTCTACAAAGTCATACCTTAGGACCCCATCCTTACAGGAGAAAGTCAGCTTGCCTTGCTGCTGTAACCAAAGCACAGTTCTTCCTCTTACACTGCAGGGTTTTAGAAGAAGCTAAGCCCGATAGCCTAGCAAGAGCGCTCCTTCGGGGAGGCGTTTGGCTACACGCAGAACTCCGTGCCAAATAAACTTTATTCAAGGAAGGGACCAGTGTGTAGCTAGAGTGTCTACTTACTTGGTAGAAATCACATGGAGGTAGGCTACGTGTTCGCTGGAAACGGGGGCCTTATGGCACAAGCCTTGCTTTCCCATTTTGAGTGCTCCATTCATGCTGCCTTGAAGCTACCTAAGTCACAGTTTAGGACGGGTCTCTAGTCACTGCAGGCAGGGCTCTGGGAAAGGAACAAGTGTTCTCTACATCAACAGGGTGCTTTCATAGCCTGGGTGGGAGCTCCTCCTGATACGCTCTAGAGCTAAAAGGAAACTTGACGTGAGTCCTTTCCTCAAGGTAAAGCCTTGAATAGCCCTGCCGAAGTGGAAGCTTGCAGCAGAGTCCTTGAGGCATTAGCTTTAGGTCTGCTTTCTTTAACGTTAGTAAGCATTTCAGGAAACGGAGGACCTCGCCTGGGCACCCTATTCCCTGCACGAACACCGAGCACCGGCAGGCTCCACTAGGCTGCTAAGAAACTTCCAGGCCCGGAATCCTTTCCCAGTCACTCAGTGTATGCTGAGTGTAGGGCAACACACTGCACTCTTCCCTGGGAGAGCTAGATTTCCTCAGCACTCCAACAGCTCCAGGAACTGTGTTCTCTCACGTCCTACATGTCATGCCAATCTGCCTCATTGCCCTAGGCTGAGCGGCACTGAGAAACCAAAACTGCTTCGCATTCCTTCCACAAACTCATACATTAAGACCCCATCCTTACAGGAGAAATTCGGCTTGCGTTCCTGCTGTAAACAAAGCACAGTTCTTCCTCTTACACTGCAGGGTTTTAGAAGAAGCTAAGCCCGAGAGCCTAGCAAGAGCGTTCCTTGGGGGAGGCGGTTGGCTACACGCAGAACTCCGTGCCAAATAAACTTTATTCAAGGAAGGGACCAGTGTGTAGCTAGAGTGTCTACTTACTTGGTAGAAATCACATGGAGGTAGGCTATGTGTTCGCTGGAAACGGGGGCCTTATGGCACAAGCCTTGCTTTTCCATTTTGAGTGCTCCATTCATGCTGCCTTGAAGCTACCTAAGTCACAGTTTAGGACGGGTCTCTAGTCACTGCAGTCAGGGCTCTGGGAAAGGAACAAGTGTTCTCTACATCAACAGGGTGCTTTCATAGCCTGGGTGGGAGCTCCTCCTGATACGCTCTAGAGCTAAAAGGAAACTTGACGTGAGTCCTTTCCTCAAGGTAAAGCCTTGAATAGCCCTGCCGAAGTGGAAGCTTGCAGCAGAGTCCTTGAGGCATTAGCTTTAGGTCTGCTTTCTTTAACGTTAGTAAGCATTTCAGGAAACGGAGGACCTTGCCTGGGCACCCTATTCCCTGCACGAACACCGAGCACCGGCAGGCTCCACTAGGCTGCTAAGAAACTTCCAGGCCCGGAATCCTTTCCCAGTCACTCAGTGTATGCTGAGTGTAGGGCAACACACTGCACTCTTCCCTGGGAGAGCTAGATTTCCTCAGCACTCCAACAGCTCCAGGAACTGTGTTCTCTCACGGCCTACATGTCATGCCAATCTGCCTCATTGCCCTAGGCTGAGCGGCACTGAGAAACCAAAACTGCTTCGCATTCCTTCCACAAAGTCATACATTAAGACCCCATCCTTACAGGAGAAATTCGGCTTGCGTTCCTGCTGTAAACAAAGCACAGTTCTTCCTCTTACACTGCAGGGTTTTAGAAGAAGCTAAGCCCGAGAGCCTAGCAAGAGCGTTCCTTGGGGGAGGCGGTTGGCTACACGCAGAACTCCGTGCCAAATAAACTTTATTCAAGGAAGGGACCAGTGTGTAGCTAGAGTGTCTACTTACTTGGTAGAAATCACATTGAGGTAGGCTACGTGTTCGCTGGAAACGGGGGCCTTATGGCACAAGCCTTGCTTTCCCTTTTTGAGTGCTCCATTCATGCTGCCTTGAAGCTACCTAAATCACAGTTTAGGACGGGTCTCTAGTCACTGCAGGCAGGGCTCTGGGAAAGGAACGAGTCTTCTCTACATCAACAGGGTGCTTTCATAGCCTGGGTGGGAGCTCATCCTGATACGCTCTAGAGCTAAAAGGAAACTTGACGTGAGTCCTTTCCTCAAGGTAAAGCCTTGAATAGCCCTGCCGAAGTGGAAGCTTGGAGCAGAGTCCTTGAGGCATTAGCTTTAGGTCTGCTTTCTTTAACGTTAGTAAGCATTTCAGGAAACGGAGGACCTCGCCTGGGCACCCTATTCCCTGCACGAACACCGAGCACCGGCAGGCTCCACTAGGCTGCTAAGAAACTTCCAGGCCCGGAATCCTTTCCCAGTCACTCAGTGTATGCTGAGTGTAGGGCAACACACTGCACTCTTCCCTGGGAGAGCTAGATTTCCTCAGCACTCCAACAGCTCCAGGAACTGTGTTCTCTCACGGCCTACATGTCATGCAAATCTGCCTCATTGCCCTAGGCTGAGCGGCACTGAGAAACCAAAACTGCTTCGCATTCCTTCCACAAAGTCATACATTAAGACCCCATCCTTACAGGAGAAATTCGGCTTGCGTTCCTGCTGTAAACAAAGCACAGTTCTTCCTCTTACACTGCAGGGTTTTAGAAGAAGCTAAGCCCGAGAGCCTAGCAAGAGCGCTCCTTGGGGGAGGCGGTTGGCTACACGCAGAACTCCGTGCCAAATAAACTTTATTCAAGGAAGGGACCAGTGTGTAGCTAGAGTGTATACTTGGTAGAAATCACAAGGAGGTAGGCTGCGTGTTCGCTGGAAACAGGGCCTTATGGCACAAGCCTTGCTTTCCCATTTTGAATGCTCCATTCATGCTGCCTTGAAGCTACCTAAATAACACTTTTAGGACGGGTCTCTAGTCACTGCAGGCAGGGCTCTGGGAAAGGAACGAGTCTTCTCTACATCAACAGGGTGCTTTCATAGCCTGGGTGGGAGCTCCTCCTGATACGCTCTAGAGCTAAAAGGAAACTTGACGTGAGTCCTTTCCTCAAGGTAAAGCCTTGAATAGCCCTGCCGAAGTGGAAGCTTGGAGCAGAGTCCTTGAGGCATTAGCTTTAGGTCTGCTTTCTTTAACGTTAGTAAGCATTTCAGGAAACAGAGGACCTCTCCTGGGCACCCTATTCCCTGCACGAACACCGAGCACCGGCAGGCTCCACTAGGCTGCTAAGAAACTTCCAGGCCCGGAAACCTTTCCCAGTCACTCAGTGTATGCTGAGTGTAGGGCAACACACTGCACTCTTCCCTGGGAGAGCTAGATTTCCTCAGCACTCCAACAGCTCCAGGAACTGTGTTCTCTCACGTCCTACATGTCATGCAAATCTGCCTCATTGCCCTAGGCTGAGCGGCACTGAGAAACCAAAACTGCTTTGCATTCCTTCTACAAAGTCATACCTTAGGACCCCATCCTTACAGGAGAAAGTCAGCTTGCCTTGCTGCTGTAACCAAAGCACAGTTCTTCCTCTTACACTGCAGGGTTTTAGAAGAAGCTAAGCCCGATAGCCTAGCAAGAGCGCTCCTTCGGGGAGGCGTTTGGCTACACGCAGAACTCCGTGCCAAATAAACTTTATTCAAGGAAGGGACCAGTGTGTAGCTAGAGTGTCTACTTACTTGGTAGAAATCACATGGAGGTAGGCTACGTGTTCGCTGGAAACGGGGGCCTTATGGCACAAGCCTTGCTTTCCCATTTTGAGTGCTCCATTCATGCTGCCTTGAAGCTACCTAAGTCACAGTTTAGGACGGGTCTCTAGTCACTGCAGGCAGGGCTCTGGGAAAGGAACAAGTGTTCTCTACATCAACAGGGTGCTTTCATAGCCTGGGTGGGAGCTCCTCCTGATACGCTCTAGAGCTAAAAGGAAACTTGACGTGAGTCCTTTCCTCAAGGTAAAGCCTTGAATAGCCCTGCCGAAGTGGAAGCTTGCAGCAGAGTCCTTGAGGCATTAGCTTTAGGTCTGCTTTCTTTAACGTTAGTAAGCATTTCAGGAAACGGAGGACCTCGCCTGGGCACCCTATTCCCTGCACGAACACCGAGCACCGGCAGGCTCCACTAGGCTGCTAAGAAACTTCCAGGCCCGGAATCCTTTCCCAGTCACTCAGTGTATGCTGAGTGTAGGGCAACACACTGCACTCTTCCCTGGGAGAGCTAGATTTCCTCAGCACTCCAACAGCTCCAGGAACTGTGTTCTCTCACGTCCTACATGTCATGCCAATCTGCCTCATTGCCCTAGGCTGAGCGGCACTGAGAAACCAAAACTGCTTCGCATTCCTTCCACAAACTCATACATTAAGACCCCATCCTTACAGGAGAAATTCGGCTTGCGTTCCTGCTGTAAACAAAGCACAGTTCTTCCTCTTACACTGCAGGGTTTTAGAAGAAGCTAAGCCCGAGAGCCTAGCAAGAGCGTTCCTTGGGGGAGGCGGTTGGCTACACGCAGAACTCCGTGCCAAATAAACTTTATTCAAGGAAGGGACCAGTGTGTAGCTAGAGTGTCTACTTACTTGGTAGAAATCACATGGAGGTAGGCTATGTGTTCGCTGGAAACGGGGGCCTTATGGCACAAGCCTTGCTTTTCCATTTTGAGTGCTCCATTCATGCTGCCTTGAAGCTACCTAAGTCACAGTTTAGGACGGGTCTCTAGTCACTGCAGTCAGGGCTCTGGGAAAGGAACAAGTGTTCTCTACATCAACAGGGTGCTTTCATAGCCTGGGTGGGAGCTCCTCCTGATACGCTCTAGAGCTAAAAGGAAACTTGACGTGAGTCCTTTCCTCAAGGTAAAGCCTTGAATAGCCCTGCCGAAGTGGAAGCTTGCAGCAGAGTCCTTGAGGCATTAGCTTTAGGTCTGCTTTCTTTAACGTTAGTAAGCATTTCAGGAAACGGAGGACCTTGCCTGGGCACCCTATTCCCTGCACGAACACCGAGCACCGGCAGGCTCCACTAGGCTGCTAAGAAACTTCCAGGCCCGGAATCCTTTCCCAGTCACTCAGTGTATGCTGAGTGTAGGGCAACACACTGCACTCTTCCCTGGGAGAGCTAGATTTCCTCAGCACTCCAACAGCTCCAGGAACTGTGTTCTCTCACGTCCTACATGTCATGCCAATCTGCCTCATTGCCCTAGGCTGAGCGGCACTGAGAAACCAAAACTGCTTCGCATTCCTTCCACAAAGTCATACATTAAGACCCCATCCTGACAGGAGAAATTCGGCTTGCGTTCCTGCTGTAAACAAAGCACAGTTCTTCCTCTTACACTGCAGGGTTTTAGAAGAAGCTAAGCCCGAGAGCCTAGCAAGAGCGTTCCTTGGGGGAGGCGGTTGGCTACACGCAGAACTCCGTGCCAAATAAACTTTATTCAAGGAAGGGACCAGTGTGTAGCTAGAGTGTATACTTGGTAGAAATCACAAGGAGGTAGGCTGCGTGTTCGCTGGAAACAGGGCCTTATGGCACAAGCCTTGCTTTCCCATTTTGAATGCTCCATTCATGCTGCCTTGAAGCTACCTAAATAACAGTTTTAGGACGGGTCTCTAGTCACTGCAGGCAGGGCTCTGGGAAAGGAACGAGTCTTCTCTACATCAACAGGGTGCTTTCATAGCCTGTGTGGGAGCTCCACCTGATACGCTCTAGAGCTAAAAGGAAACTTGACGTGAGTCCTTTCCTCAAGGTAAAGCCTTGAATAGCCCTGCCGAAGTGGAAGCTTGGAGCAGAGTCCTTGAGGCATTAGCTTTAGGTGTGCTTTCTTTAACGTTAGTAAGCATTTCAGGAAACGGAGGACCTCGCCTGGGCACCCTATTCCCTGCACGAACACCGAGCACCGGCAGGCTCCACTAGGCTGCTAAGAAACTTCCAGGCCCGGAATCCTTTCCCAGTCACTCAGTGTATGCTGAGTGTAGGGCAACACACTGCACTCTTCCCTGGGAGAGCTAGATTTCCTCAGCACTCCAACAGCTCCAGGAACTGTGTTCTCTCACGTCCTACATGTCATGCAAATCTGCCTCATTGCCCTAGGCTGAGCGGCACTGAGAAACCAAAACTGCTTTGCATTCCTTCTACAAAGTCATACCTTAGGACCCCATCCTTACAGGAGAAAGTCAGCTTGCCTTGCTGCTGTAACCAAAGCACAGTTCTTCCTCTTACACTGCAGGGTTTTAGAAGAAGCTAAGCCCGAGAGCCTAGCAAGAGCGCTCCTTGGGGGAGGCGTTTGGCTACACGCAGAACTCCGTGCCAAATAAACTTTATTCAAGGAAGGGACCAATGTGTAGCTAGAGTGTCTACTTACTTGGTAGAAATCACATGGAGGTAGGCTACGTGTTCGCTGGAAACGGGGGCCTTATGGCACAAGCCTTGCTTTCCCATTTTGAGTGCTCCATTCATGCTGCCTTGAAGCTACCTAAATCACAGTTTAGGACGGGTCTCTAGTCACTGCAGGCAGGGCTCTGGGAAAGGAACAAGTGTTCTCTACATCAACAGGGTGCTTTCATAGCCTGGGTGGGAGCTCCTCCTGATACGCTCTAGAGCTAAAAGGAAACTTGACGTGAGTCCTTTCCTCAAGGTAAAGCCTTGAATAGCCCTGCCGAAGTGGAAGCTTGGAGCAGAGTCCTTGAGGCATTAGCTTTAGGTCTGCTTTCTTTAACGTTAGTAAGCATTTCAGGAAACGGAGGACCTCGCCTGGGCACCCTATTCCCTGCACGAACACCGAGCACCGGCAGGCTCCACTAGGCTGCTAAGAAACTTCCAGGCCCGGAATCCTTTCCCAGTCACTCAGTGTATGCTGAGTGTAGGGCAACACACTGCACTCTTCCCTGGGAGAGCTAGATTTCCTCAGCACTCCAACAGCTCCAGGAACTGTGTTCTCTCACGGCCTACATGTCATGCAAATCTGCCTCATTGCCCTAGGCTGAGCGGCACTGAGAAACCAAAACTGCTTCGCATTCCTTCCACAAAGTCATACATTAAGACCCCATCCTTACAGGAGAAATTCGGCTTGCGTTCCTGCTGTAAACAAAGCACAGTTCTTCCTCTTACACTGCAGGGTTTTAGAAGAAGCTAAGCCCGAGAGCCTAGCAAGAGCGCTCCTTGGGGGAGGCGGTTGGCTACACGCAGAACTCCGTGCCAAATAAACTTTATTCAAGGAAGGGACCAGTGTGTAGCTAGAGTGTATACTTGGTAGAAATCACAAGGAGGTAGGCTGCGTGTTCGCTGGAAACAGGGCCTTATGGCACAAGCCTTGCTTTCCCATTTTGAATGCTCCATTCATGCTGCCTTGAAGCTACCTAAATAACACTTTTCGGACGGGTCTCTAGTCACTGCAGGCAGGGCTCTGGGAAAGGAACGAGTCTTCTCTACATCAACAGGGTGCTTTCATAGCCTGGGTGGGAGCTCCTCCTGATACGCTCTAGAGCTAAAAGGAAACTTGACGTGAGTCCTTTCCTCAAGGTAAAGCCTTGAATAGCCCTGCCGAAGTGGAAGCTTGGAGCAGAGTCCTTGAGGCATTAGCTTTAGGTCTGCTTTCTTTAACGTTAGTAAGCATTTCAGGAAACGGAGGACCTCGCCTGGGCACCCTATTCCCTGCACGAACACCGAGCACCGGCAGGCTCCACTAGGCTGCTAAGAAACTTCCAGGCCCGGAATCCTTTCCCAGTCACTCAGTGTATGCTGAGTGTAGGGCAACACACTGCACTCTTCCCTGGGAGAGCTAGATTTCCTCAGCACTCCAACAGCTCCAGGAACTGTGTTCTCTCACGTCCTACATGTCATGCCAATCTGCCTCATTGCCCTAGGCTGAGCGGCACTGAGAAACCAAAACTGCTTTGCATTCCTTCTACAAAGTCATACCTTAGGACCCCATCCTTACAGGAGAAAGTCAGCTTGCCTTGCTGCTGTAACCAAAGCACAGTTCTTCCTCTTACACTGCAGGGTTTTAGAAGAAGCTAAGCCCGATAGCCTAGCAAGAGCGCTCCTTGGGGGAGGCGTTTGGCTACACGCAGAACTCCGTGCCAAATAAACTTTATTCAAGGAAGGGACCAGTGTGTAGCTAGAGTTTCTACTTACTTGGTAGAAATCACATGGAGGTAGGCTACGTGTTCGCTGGAAACGGGGGCCTTATGGCACAAGCCTTGCTTTCCCATTTTGAGTGCTCCATTCATGCTGCCTTGAAGCTACCTAAGTCACAGTTTAGGACGGGTCTCTAGTAACTGCAGGCAGGGCTCTGGGAAAGGAACAAGTGTTCTCTACATCAGCAGGGTGCTTTCATAGCCTGGGTGGGAGCTCCTCCTGATACGCTCTAGAGCTAAAAGGAAACTTGACGTGAGTCCTTTCCTCAAGGTAAAGCCTTGAATAGCCCTGCCGAAGTGGAAGCTTGGAGCAGAGTCCTTGAGGCATTAGCTTTAGGTCTGCTTTCTTTAACGTTAGTAAGCATTTCAGGAAATGGAGGACCTCGCCTGGGCACCCTATTCCCTGCACGAACACCGAGCACCGGCAGGCTCCACTAGGCTGCTAAGAAACTTCCAGGCCCGGAATCCTTTCCCAGTCACTCAGTGTATGCTGAGTGTAGGGCAACACACTGCACTCTTCCCTGGGAGAGCTAGATTTCCTCAGCACTCCAACAGCTCCAGGAACTGTGTTCTCTCACGTCCTACATGTAATGCCAATCTGCCTCATTGCCCTAGGCTGAGCGGCACTGAGAAACCAAAACTGCTTCGCATTCCTTCTACAAAGTCATACATTAGGACCCCATCCTTACAGGAGAAATTCGGCTTGCGTTCCTGCTGTAAACAAAGCACAGTTCTTCCTCTTACACTGCAGGGTTTTAGAAGAAGCTAAGCCCGAGAGCCTAGCAGGAGCGTTCCTTGGGGGAGGCGGTTGGCTACACGCAGAACTCCGTGCCAAATAAACTTTATTCAAGGAAGGGACCAGTGTGTAGCTAGAGTGTATACTTCGTAGAAATCACAAGGACGTAGGCTGCGTGTTCGCTGGAAACAGGGCCTTATGGCACAAGCCTTGCTTTCCCATTTTGAATGCTCCATTCATGCTGCCTTGAAGCTACCTAAATCACAGTTTAGGACGGGTCTCTATTCACTGCAGGCAGGGATCTGGGAAAGGAACGAGTCTTCTCTACATCAACAGGGTGCTTTCATAGCCTGGGTGGGAGCTCCTCCTGATACGCTCTAGAGCTAAAAGGAAACTTGACGTGAGTCCTTTCCTCAAGGTAAAGCCTTGAATAGCCCTGCCGAAGTGGAAGCTTGGAGCAGAGTCCTTGAGGCATTAGCTTTAGGTCTGCTTTCTTTAACGTTAGTAAGCATTTCAGGAAACGGAGGACCTCGCCTGGGCACCCTATTCCCTGCACGAACACCGAGCACCGGCAGGCTCCACTAGGCTGCTAAGAAACTTCCAGGCCCGGAATCCTTTCCCAGTCACTCAGTGTATGCTGAGTGTAGGGCAACACACTGCACTCTTCCCTGGGAGAGCTAGATTTCCTCAGCACTCCAACAGCTCCAGGAACTGTGTTCTCTCACGTCCTACATGTCATGCAAATCGGCCTCATTGCACTAGGCTGAGCGGCACTGAGAAACCAAAACTGCTTTGCATTCCTTCTACAAAGTCATACCTTAGGACCCCATCCTTACAGGAGAAAGTCAGCTTGCCTTGCTGCTGTAACCAAAGCACAGTTCTTCCTCTTACACTGCAGGGTTTTAGAAGAAGCTAAGCCCGATAGCCTAGCAAGAGCGCTCCTTGGGGGAGGCGTTTGGCTACACGCAGAACTCCGTGCCAAATAAACTTTATTCAAGGAAGGGACCAGTGTGTAGCTAGAGTGTCTACTTACTTGGTAGAAATCACATGGAGGTAGGCTACGTGTTCGCTGGAAACGGGGGCCTTATGGCACCAGCCTTGCTTTCCCATTTTGAGTGCTCCATTCATGCTGCCTTGAAGCTACCTAAATCACAGTTTAGGATGCGTCTCTAGTCACTGCAGGCAGGGGTCTGGGAAAGGAACAAGTGTTCTCTACATCAACAGGGTGCTTTCATAGCCTGGGTGGGAGCTCCTCCTGATACGCTGTAGAGCTAAAAGAAAACTTGACGTGAGTCCTTTCCTCAAGGTAAAGCCTTGAATAGCCCTGCTGAAGTGGAAGCTTGGAGCAGAGTCCTTGAGGCATTAGCTTTAGGTCTGCTTTCTTTAACGTTAGTAAGCATTTCAGGAAACGGAGGACCTCGCCTGGGCACCCTATTCCCTGCACGAACACCGAGCACCGGCAGGCTCCACTAGGCTGCTAAGAAACTTCCAGGCCCGGAATCCTTTCCCAGTCACTCAGTGTATGCTGAGTGTAGGGCAACACACTGCACTCTTCCCTGGGAGAGCTAGATTTCCTCAGCACTCCAACAGCTCCAGGAACTGTGTTCTCTCACGTCCTACATGTCATGCCAATCTGCCTCATTGCCCTAGGCTGAGCGGCACTGAGAAACCAAAACTGCTTTGCATTCCTTCTACAAAGTCATACCTTAGGACCCCATCCTTACAGGAGAAAGTCAGCTTGCCTTGCTGCTGTAACCAAAGCACAGTTCTTCCTCTTACACTGCAGGGTTTTAGAAGAAGCTAAGCCCGATAGCCTAGCAAGAGCGCTCCTTGGGGGAGGCGTTTGGCTACACGCAGAACTCCGTGCCAAATAAACTTTATTCAAGGAAGGGACCAGTGTGTAGCTAGAGTTTCTACTTACTTGGTAGAAATCACATGGAGGTAGGCTACGTGTTCGCTGGAAACGGGGGCCTTATGGCACAAGCCTTGCTTTCCCATTTTGAGTGCTCCATTCATGCTGCCTTGAAGCTACCTAAGTCACAGTTTAGGACGGGTCTCTAGTAACTGCAGGCAGGGCTCTGGGAAAGGAACAAGTGTTCTCTACATCAGCAGGGTGCTTTCATAGCCTGGGTGGGAGCTCCTCCTGATACGCTCTAGAGCTAAAAGGAAACTTGACGTGAGTCCTTTCCTCAAGGTAAAGCCTTGAATAGCCCTGCCGAAGTGGAAGCTTGGAGCAGAGTCCTTGAGGCATTAGCTTTAGGTCTGCTTTCTTTAACGTTAGTAAGCATTTCAGGAAATGGAGGACCTCGCCTGGGCACCCTATTCCCTGCACGAACACCGAGCACCGGCAGGCTCCACTAGGCTGCTAAGAAACTTCCAGGCCCGGAATCCTTTCCCAGTCACTCAGTGTATGCTGAGTGTAGGGCAACACACTGCACTCTTCCCTGGGAGAGCTAGATTTCCTCAGCACTCCAACAGCTCCAGGAACTGTGTTCTCTCACGTCCTACATGTCATGCCAATCTGCCTCATTGCCCTAGGCTGAGCGGCACTGAGAAACCAAAACTGCTTTGCATTCCTTCTACAAAGTCATACCTTAGGACCCCATCCTTACAGGAGAAAGTCAGCTTGCCTTGCTGCTGTAACCAAAGCACAGTTCTTCCTCTTACACTGCAGGGTTTTAGAAGAAGCTAAGCCCGATAGCCTAGCAAGAGCGCTCCTTGGGGGAGGCGTTTGGCTACACGCAGAACTCCGTGCCAAATAAACTTTATTCAAGGAAGGGACCAGTGTGTAGCTAGAGTTTCTACTTACTTGGTAGAAATCACATGGAGGTAGGCTACGTGTTCGCTGGAAACGGGGGCCTTATGGCACAAGCCTTGCTTTCCCATTTTGAGTGCTCCATTCATGCTGCCTTGAAGCTACCTAAGTCACAGTTTAGGACGGGTCTCTAGTAACTGCAGGCAGGGCTCTGGGAAAGGAACAAGTGTTCTCTACATCAGCAGGGTGCTTTCATAGCCTGGGTGGGAGCTCCTCCTGATACGCTCTAGAGCTAAAAGGAAACTTGACGTGAGTCCTTTCCTCAAGGTAAAGCCTTGAATAGCCCTGCCGAAGTGGAAGCTTGGAGCAGAGTCCTTGAGGCATTAGCTTTAGGTCTGCTTTCTTTAACGTTAGTAAGCATTTCAGGAAATGGAGGACCTCGCCTGGGCACCCTATTCCCTGCACGAACACCGAGCACCGGCAGGCTCCACTAGGCTGCTAAGAAACTTCCAGGCCCGGAATCCTTTCCCAGTCACTCAGTGTATGCTGAGTGTAGGGCAACACACTGCACTCTTCCCTGGGAGAGCTAGATTTCCTCAGCACTCCAACAGCTCCAGGAACTGTGTTCTCTCACGTCCTACATGTAATGCCAATCTGCCTCATTGCCCTAGGCTGAGCGGCACTGAGAAACCAAAACTGCTTCGCATTCCTTCTACAAAGTCATACATTAGGACCCCATCCTTACAGGAGAAATTCGGCTTGCGTTCCTGCTGTAAACAAAGCACAGTTCTTCCTCTTACACTGCAGGGTTTTAGAAGAAGCTAAGCCCGAGAGCCTAGCAGGAGCGTTCCTTGGGGGAGGCGGTTGGCTACACGCAGAACTCCGTGCCAAATAAACTTTATTCAAGGAAGGGACCAGTGTGTAGCTAGAGTGTATACTTCGTAGAAATCACAAGGACGTAGGCTGCGTGTTCGCTGGAAACAGGGCCTTATGGCACAAGCCTTGCTTTCCCATTTTGAATGCTCCATTCATGCTGCCTTGAAGCTACCTAAATCACAGTTTAGGACGGGTCTCTATTCACTGCAGGCAGGGATCTGGGAAAGGAACGAGTCTTCTCTACATCAACAGGGTGCTTTCATAGCCTGGGTGGGAGCTCCTCCTGATACGCTCTAGAGCTAAAAGGAAACTTGACGTGAGTCCTTTCCTCAAGGTAAAGCCTTGAATAGCCCTGCCGAAGTGGAAGCTTGGAGCAGAGTCCTTGAGGCATTAGCTTTAGGTCTGCTTTCTTTAACGTTAGTAAGCATTTCAGGAAACGGAGGACCTCGCCTGGGCACCCTATTCCCTGCACGAACACCGAGCACCGGCAGGCTCCACTAGGCTGCTAAGAAACTTCCAGGCCCGGAATCCTTTCCCAGTCACTCAGTGTATGCTGAGTGTAGGGCAACACACTGCACTCTTCCCTGGGAGAGCTAGATTTCCTCAGCACTCCAACAGCTCCAGGAACTGTGTTCTCTCACGTCCTACATGTCATGCAAATCGGCCTCATTGCACTAGGCTGAGCGGCACTGAGAAACCAAAACTGCTTTGCATTCCTTCTACAAAGTCATACCTTAGGACCCCATCCTTACAGGAGAAAGTCAGCTTGCCTTGCTGCTGTAACCAAAGCACAGTTCTTCCTCTTACACTGCAGGGTTTTAGAAGAAGCTAAGCCCGATAGCCTAGCAAGAGCGCTCCTTGGGGGAGGCGTTTGGCTACACGCAGAACTCCGTGCCAAATAAACTTTATTCAAGGAAGGGACCAGTGTGTAGCTAGAGTGTCTACTTACTTGGTAGAAATCACATGGAGGTAGGCTACGTGTTCGCTGGAAACGGGGGCCTTATGGCACCAGCCTTGCTTTCCCATTTTGAGTGCTCCATTCATGCTGCCTTGAAGCTACCTAAATCACAGTTTAGGATGCGTCTCTAGTCACTGCAGGCAGGGGTCTGGGAAAGGAACAAGTGTTCTCTACATCAACAGGGTGCTTTCATAGCCTGGGTGGGAGCTCCTCCTGATACGCTGTAGAGCTAAAAGAAAACTTGACGTGAGTCCTTTCCTCAAGGTAAAGCCTTGAATAGCCCTGCCGAAGTGGAAGCTTGGAGCAGAGTCCTTGAGGCATTAGCTTTAGGTCTGCTTTCTTTAACGTTAGTAAGCATTTCAGGAAATGGAGGACCTCGCCTGGGCACCCTATTCCCTGCACGAACACCGAGCACCGGCAGGCTCCACTAGGCTGCTAAGAAACTTCCAGGCCCGGAATCCTTTCCCAGTCACTCAGTGTATGCTGAGTGTAGGGCAACACACTGCACTCTTCCCTGGGAGAGCTAGATTTCCTCAGCACTCCAACAGCTCCAGGAACTGTGTTCTCTCACGTTCTACATGTCATGCCAATCTGCCTCATTGCCCTAGGCTGAGCGGCACTGAGAAACCAAAACTGCTTCGCATTCCTTCCACAAAGTCATACATTAAGACCCCATCCTTACAGGAGAAATTCGGCTTGCGTTCCTGCTGTAAACAAAGCACAGTTCTTCCTCTTACACTGCAGGGTTTTAGAAGAAGCTAAGCCCGATAGCCTAGCAAGAGCGCTCCTTGGGGGAGGCGGTTGGCTACACGCAGAACTCCGTGCCAAATAAACTTTATTCAAGGAAGGGACCAGTGTGTAGCTAGAGTGTATACTTGGTAGAAATCACAAGGAGGTAGGCTGCGTGTTCGCTGGAAACAGGGCCTTATGGCACAAGCCTTGCTTTCCCATTTTGAATGCTCCATTCTTGCTGCCTTGAAGCTACCTAAATAACAGTTTTAGGACGGGTCTCTAGTCACTGCAGGCAGGGCTCTGGGAAAGGAACGAGTCTTCTCTACATCAACAGGGTGCTTTCATAGCCTGGGTGGGAGCTCCTCCTGATACGCTCTAGAGCTAAAAGGAAACTTGACGTGAGTCCTTTCCTCAAGGTAAAGCCTTGAATAGCCCTGCCGAAGTGGAAGCTTGGAGCAGAGTCCTTGAGGCATTAGCTTTAGGTCTGCTTTCTTTAACGTTAGTAAGCATTTCAGGAAACGGAGGACCTCGCCTGGGCACCCTATTCCCTGCACGAACACCGAGCACCGGCAGGCTCCACTAGGCTGCTAAGAAACTTCCAGGCCCGGAAACCTTTCCCAGTCAACTCAGTGTATGCTGAGTGTAGGGCAACACACTGCACTCTTCCCTGGGAGAATTAGATTTCCTCAGCACTCCAACAGCTCCAGGAACTGTGTTCTCTCACGTCCTACATGTCATGCAAATCGGCCTCATTGCCCTAGGCTGAGCGGCACTGAGAAACCAAAACTGCTTTGCATTCCTTCTACAAAGTCATACCTTAGGACCCCATCCTTACAGGAGAAAGTCAGCTTGCCTTGCTGCTGTAACCAAAGCACAGTTCTTCCTCTTACACTGCAGGGTTTTAGAAGAAGCTAAGCCCGATAGCCTAGCAAGAGCGCTCCTTGGGGGAGGCGTTTGTCTACACGCAGAACTCCGTGCCAAATAAACTTTATTCAAGGAAGGGACCAGTGTGTAGCTAGAGTGTCTACTTACTTGGTAGAAATCACATGGAGGTAGGCTACGTGTTCGCTGGAAACGGGGGCCTTATGGCACAAGTCTTGCTTTCCCATTTTGAGTGCTCCATTCATGCTGCCTTGAAGCTACCTAAATCACAGTTTAGGACGGGTCTCTAGTCACTGCAGGCAGTGCTCTGGGAAAGGAACAAGTGTTCTCTACATCAACAGGGTGCTTTCATAGCCTGGGTGGGAGCTCCTCCTGATACGCTCTAGAGCTAAAAGGAAACTTGACGTGAGTCCTTTCCTCAAGGTAAAGCCTTGAATAGCCCTGCCGAAGTGGAAGCTTGGAGCAGAGTCCTTGAGGCATTAGCTTTAGGTCTGCTTTCTTTAACGTTAGTAAGCATTTCAGGAAACAGAGGACCTCTCCTGGGCACCCTATTCCCTGCACGAACACCGAGCACCGGCAGGCTCCACTAGGCTGCTAAGAAACTTCCAGGCCCGGAATCCTTTCCCAGTCACTCAGTGTATGCTGAGTGTAGGGCAACACACTGCACTCTTCCCTGGGAGAGCTAGATTTCCTCAGCACTCCAACAGCTCCAGGAACTGTGTTCTCTCACGTCCTACATGTCATGCAAATCTGCCTCATTGCCCTAGGCTGAGCGGCACTGAGAAACCAAAACTGCTTTGCATTCCTTCTACAAAGTCATACCTTAGGACCCCATCCTTACAGGAGAAATTCGGCTTGCGTTCCTGCTGTAAACAAAGCACAGTTCTTCCTCTTACACTGCAGGGTTTTAGAAGAAGCTAAGCCCGATAGCCTAGCAAGAGCGCTCCTTGGGGGAGGCGTTTGGCTACACGCAGAACTCCGTGCCAAATAAACTTTATTCAAGGAAGGGACCAGTGTGTAGCTAGAGTGTCTACTTACTTGGTAGAAATCACATGGAGGTAGGCTACGTGTTCGCTGGAAACGGGGGCCTTATGGCACAAGCCTTGCTTTCCCATTTTGAGTGCTCCATTCATGCTGCCTTGAAGCTACCTAAGTCACAGTTTAGGACGGGTCTCTAGTCACTGCAGGCAGGGCTCTGGGAAAGGAACAAGTGTTCTCTACATCAACAGGGTGCTTTCATAGCCTGGGTGGGAGCTCCTCCTGATACGCTCTAGAGCTAAAAGGAAACTTGACGTGAGTCCTTTCCTCAAGGTAAAGCCTTGAATAGCCCTGCCGAAGTGGAAGCTTGCAGCAGAGTCCTTGAGGCATTAGCTTTAGGTCTGCTTTCTTTAACGTTAGTAAGCATTTCAGGAAACGGAGGACCTCGCCTGGGCACCCTATTCCCTGCACGAACACCGAGCACCGGCAGGCTCCACTAGGCTGCTAAGAAACTTCCAGGCCCGGAATCCTTTCCCAGTCACTCAGTGTATGCTGAGTGTAGGGCAACACACTGCCCTCTTCCCTGGGAGAGCTAGATTTCCTCAGCACTCCAACAGCTCCAGGAACTGTGTTCTCTCACGTCCTACATGTCATGCCAATCTGCCTCATTGCCCTAGGCTGAGCGGCACTGAGAAACCAAAACTGCTTCGCATTCCTTCCACAAAGTCATACATTAAGACCCCATCCTTACAGGAGAAATTCGGCTTGCGTTCCTGCTGTAAACAAAGCACAGTTCTTCCTCTTACACTGCAGGGTTTTAGAAGAAGCTAAGCCCGAGAGCCTAGCAAGAGCGTTCCTTGGGGGAGGCGGTTGGCTACACGCAGAACTCCGTGCCAAATAAACTTTATTCAAGGAAGGGACCAGTGTGTAGCTAGAGTGTCTACTTACTTGGTAGAAATCACATGGAGGTAGGCTATGTGTTCGCTGGAAACGGGGGCCTTATGGCACAAGCCTTGCTTTCCCATTTTGAGTGCTCCATTCATGCTGCCTTGAAGCTACCTAAGTCACAGTTTAGGACGGGTCTCTAGTCACTGCAGTCAGGGCTCTGGGAAAGGAACAAGTGTTCTCTACATCAACAGGGTGCTTTCATAGCCTGGGTGGGAGCTCCTCCTGATACGCTCTAGAGCTAAAAGGAAACTTGACGTGAGTCCTTTCCTCAAGGTAAAGCCTTGAATAGCCCTGCCGAAGTGGAAGCTTGCAGCAGAGTCCTTGAGGCATTAGCTTTAGGTCTGCTTTCTTTAACGTTAGTAAGCATTTCAGGAAACGGAGGACCTCGCCTTGGCACCCTATTCCCTGCACGAACACCGAGCACCGGCAGGCTCCACTAGGCTGCTAAGAAACTTCCAGGCCCGGAAACTTTTCCCAGTCACTCAGTGTATGCTGAGTGTAGAGCAACACGCTGCACTCTTCCCTCGGAGAGCTAGATTTCCTCAGCACTCCAACAGCTCCAGGAACTGTGTTCTCTCACGTCCTACATGTCATGCAAATCTTCCTCATTGCCCTAGGCTGAGCGGCACTGAGAAACCAAAACTGCTTTGCATTCCTTCTACACAGTCATACCTTAGGACCCCATCCTTACAGGAGAAAGTCAGCTTGCCTTGCTGCTGTAACAAAAGCACAGTTCTTCCTCTTACACTGCAGGGTTTTAGAAGAAGCTAAGCCCGATAGCCTAGCAAGAGCGCTCCTTGTGGGAGGCGTTTGGCTACACGCAGAACTCCGTGCCAAATAAACTTTATTCAAGGAAGGGACCAGTGTGTACCTAGAGTGTCTACTTACTTGGTAGAAATCACATGGAGGTAGGCTACGTGTTCGCTGGAAACGGGGGCCTTATGGCACCAGCCTTGCTTTCCCATTTTGAGTGCTCCATTCATGCTGCCTTGAAGCTACCTAAATCACAGTTTAGGATGCGTCTCTAGTCACTGCAGGCAGGGGTCTGGGAAAGGAACAAGTGTTCTCTACATCAACAGGGTGCTTTCATAGCCTGGGTGGGAGCTCCTCCTGATACGCTGTAGAGCTAAAAGAAAACTTGACGTGAGTCCTTTCCTCAAGGTAAAGCCTTGAATAGCCCTGCCGAAGTGGAAGCTTGGAGCAGAGTCCTTGAGGCATTAGCTTTAGGTCTGCTTTCTTTAACGTTAGTAAGCATTTCAGGAAATGGAGGCCCTCGCCTGGGCACCCTATTCCCTGCACGAACACCGAGCACCGGCAGGCTCCACTAGGCTGCTAAGAAACTTCCAGGCCCGGAATCCTTTCCCAGTCACTCAGTGTATGCTGAGTGTAGGGCAACACACTGCACTCTTCCCTGGGAGAGCTAGATTTCCTCAGCACTCCAACAGCTCCAGGAACTGTGTTCTCTCACGTTCTACATGTCATGCCAATCTGCCTCATTGCCCTAGGCTGAGCGGCACTGAGAAACCAAAACTGCTTCGCATTCCTTCCACAAAGTCATACATTAAGACCCCATCCTTACAGGAGAAATTCGGCTTGCGTTCCTGCTGTAAACAAAGCACAGTTCTTCCTCTTACACTGCAGGGTTTTAGAAGAAGCTAAGCCCGATAGCCTAGCAAGAGCGCTCCTTGGGGGAGGCGGTTGGCTACACGCAGAACTCCGTGCCAAATAAACTTTATTCAAGGAAGGGACCAGTGTGTAGCTAGAGTGTATACTTGGTAGAAATCACAAGGAGGTAGGCTGCGTGTTCGCTGGAAACAGGGCCTTATGGCACAAGCCTTGCTTTCCCATTTTGAATGCTCCATTCTTGCTGCCTTGAAGCTACCTAAATAACAGTTTTAGGACGGGTCTCTAGTCACTGCAGGCAGGGCTCTGGGAAAGGAACGAGTCTTCTCTACATCAACAGGGTGCTTTCATAGCCTGGGTGGGAGCTCCTCCTGATACGCTCTAGAGCTAAAAGGAAACTTGACGTGAGTCCTTTCCTCAAGGTAAAGCCTTGAATAGCCCTGCCGAAGTGGAAGCTTGGAGCAGAGTCCTTGAGGCATTAGCTTTAGGTCTGCTTTCTTTAACGTTAGTAAGCATTTCAGGAAACGGAGGACCTCGCCTGGGCACCCTATTCCCTGCACGAACACCGAGCACCGGCAGGCTCCACTAGGCTGCTAAGAAACTTCCAGGCCCGGAAACCTTTCCCAGTCAACTCAGTGTATGCTGAGTGTAGGGCAACACACTGCACTCTTCCCTGGGAGAATTAGATTTCCTCAGCACTCCAACAGCTCCAGGAACTGTGTTCTCTCACGTCCTACATGTCATGCAAATCGGCCTCATTGCCCTAGGCTGAGCGGCACTGAGAAACCAAAACTGCTTTGCATTCCTTCTACAAAGTCATACCTTAGGACCCCATCCTTACAGGAGAAAGTCAGCTTGCCTTGCTGCTGTAACCAAAGCACAGTTCTTCCTCTTACACTGCAGGGTTTTAGAAGAAGCTAAGCCCGATAGCCTAGCAAGAGCGCTCCTTGGGGGAGGCGTTTGGCTACACGCAGAACTCCGTGCCAAATAAACTTTATTCAAGGAAGGGACCAGTGTGTAGCTAGAGTGTCTACTTACTTGGTAGAAATCACATGGAGGTAGGCTACGTGTTCACTGGAAACGGGGGCCTTATGGCACAAGTCTTGCTTTCCCATTTTGAGTGCTCCATTCATGCTGCCTTGAAGCTACCTAAATCACAGTTTAGGACGGGTCTCTAGTCACTGCAGGCAGTGCTCTGGGAAAGGAACAAGTGTTCTCTACATCAACAGGGTGCTTTCATAGCCTGGGTGGGAGCTCCTCCTGATACGCTCTAGAGCTAAAAGGAAACTTGACGTGAGTCCTTTCCTCAAGGTAAAGCCTTGAATAGCCCTGCCGAAGTGGAAGCTTGGAGCAGAGTCCTTGAGGCATTAGCTTTAGGTCTGCTTTCTTTAACGTTAGTAAGCATTTCAGGAAACAGAGGACCTCTCCTGGGCACCCTATTCCCTGCACGAACACCGAGCACCGGCAGGCTCCACTAGGCTGCTAAGAAACTTCCAGGCCCGGAATCCTTTCCCAGTCACTCAGTGTATGCTGAGTGTAGGGCAACACACTGCACTCTTCCCTGGGAGAGCTAGATTTCCTCAGCACTCCAACAGCTCCAGGAACTGTGTTCTCTCACGTCCTACATGTCATGCAAATCTGCCTCATTGTCCTAGGCTGAGCGGCACTGAGAAACCAAAACTGCTTTGCATTCCTTCTACAAAGTCATACCTTAGGACCCCATCCTTACAGGAGAAAGTCAGCTTGCCTTGCTGCTGTAACCAAAGCACAGTTCTTCCTCTTACACTGCAGGGTTTTAGAAGAAGCTAAGCCCGAGAGCCTAGCAAGAGCGCTCCTTGGGGGAGGCGTTTGGCTACACGCAGAACTCCGTGCCAAATAAACTTTATTCAAGGAAGGGACCAGTGTGTAGCTAGAGTGTCTACTTACTTGGTAGAAATCACATGGAGGTAGGCTACGTGTTCGCTGGAAACGGGGGCCTTATGGCACAAGCCTTGCTTTCCCATTTTGAGTGCTCCATTCATGCTGCCTTGAAGCTACCTAAGTCACAGTTTAGGACGGGTCTCTAGTCACTGCAGGCAGGGCTCTGGGAAAGGAACAAGTGTTCTCTACATCAACAGGGTGCTTTCATAGCCTGGGTGGGAGCTCCTCCTGATACGCTCTAGAGCTAAAAGGAAACTTGACGTGAGTCCTTTCCTCAAGGTAAAGCCTTGAATAGCCCTGCCGAAGTGGAAGCTTGGAGCAGAGTCCTTGAGGCATTAGCTTTAGGTCTGCTTTCTTTAACGTTAGTAAGCATTTCAGGAAACGGAGGACCTCGCCTGGGCACCCTACTCCCTGCACGAACACCGAGCACCGGCAGGCTCCACTAGGCTGCTAAGAAACTTCCAGGCCCGGAATCCTTTCCCAGTCACTCAGTGTATGCTGAGTGTAGGGCAACACACTGCACTCTTCCCTGGGAGAGCTAGATTTCCTCAGCACTCCAACAGCTCCAGGAACTGTGTTCTCTCACGTCCTACATGTCATGCCAATCTGCCTCATTGCCCTAGGCTGAGCGGCACTGAGAAACCAAAACTGCTTTGCATTCCTTCTACAAAGTCATACCTTAGGACCCCATCCTTACAGGAGAAAGTCAGCTTGCCTTGCTGCTGTAACCAAAGCACAGTTCTTCCTCTTACACTGCAGGGTTTTAGAAGAAGCTAAGCCCGATAGCCTAGCAAGAGCGCTCCTTGGGGGAGGCGTTTGGCTACACGCAGAACTCCGTGCCAAATAAACTTTATTCAAGGAAGGGACCAGTGTGTAGCTAGAGTGTCTACTTACTTGGTAGAAATCACATGGAGGTAGGCTACGTGTTCGCTGGAAACGGGGGCCTTATGGCACAAGCCTTGCTTTCCCATTTTGAGTGCTCCATTCATGCTGCCTTGAAGCTACCTAAGTCACAGTTTAGGACGGGTCTCTAGTCACTGCAGGCAGGGCTCTGGGAAAGGAACAAGTGTTCTCTACATCAACAGGGTGCTTTCATAGCCTGGGTGGGAGCTCCTCCTTATACGCTCTAGAGCTAAAAGGAAACTTGACGTGAGTCCTTTCCTCAAGGTAAAGCCTTGAATAGCCCTGCCGAAGTGGAAGCTTGCAGCAGAGTCCTTGAGGCATTAGCTTTAGGTCTGCTTTCTTTAACGTTAGTAAGCATTTCAGGAAACGGAGGACCTCGCCTGGGCACCCTATTCCCTGCACGAACACCGAGCACCGGCAGGCTCCACTAGGCTGCTAAGAAACTTCCAGGCCCGGAATCCTTTCCCAGTCACTCAGTGTATGCTGAGTGTAGGGCAACACACTGCACTCTTCCCTGGGAGAGCTAGATTTCCTCAGCACTCCAACAGCTCCAGGAACTGTGTTCTCTCACGTCCTACATGTCATGCCAATCTGCCTCATTGCCCTAGGCTGAGCGGCACTGAGAAACCAAAACTGCTTCGCATTCCTTCCACAAAGTCATACATTAAGACCCCATCCTTACAGGAGAAATTCGGCTTGCGTTCCTGCTGTAAACAAAGCACAGTTCTTCCTCTTACACTGCAGGGTTTTAGAAGAAGCTAAGCCCGAGAGCCTAGCAAGAGCGTTCCTTGGGGGAGGCGGTTGGCTACACGCAGAACTCCGTGCCAAATAAACTTTATTCAAGGAAGGGACCAGTGTGTAGCTAGAGTGTCTACTTACTTGGTAGAAATCACATGGAGGTAGGCTATGTGTTCGCTGGAAACGGGGGCCTTATGGCACAAGCCTTGCTTTTCCATTTTGAGTGCTCCATTCATGCTGCCTTGAAGCTACCTAAGTCACAGTTTAGGACGGGTCTCTAGTCACTGCAGTCAGGCCTCTGGGAAAGGAACAAGTGTTCTCTACATCAACAGGGTGCTTTCATAGCCTGGGTGGGAGCTCCTCCTGATACGCTCTAGAGCTAAAAGGAAACTTGACGTGAGTCCTTTCCTCAAGGTAAAGCCTTGAATAGCCCTGCCGAAGTGGAAGCTTGCAGCAGAGTCCTTGAGGCATTAGCTTTAGGTCTGCTTTCTTTAACGTTAGTAAGCATTTCAGGAAACGGAGGACCTTGCCTGGGCACCCTATTCCCTGCACGAACACCGAGCACCGGCAGGCTCCACTAGGCTGCTAAGAAACTTCCAGGCCCGGAATCCTTTCCCAGTCACTCAGTGTATGCTGAGTGTAGGGCAACACACTGCACTCTTCCCTGGGAGAGCTAGATTTCCTCAGCACTCCAACAGCTCCAGGAACTGTGTTCTCTCACGTCCTACATGTCATGCCAATCTGCCTCATTGCCCTAGGCTGAGCGGCACTGAGAAACCAAAACTGCTTCGCATTCCTTCCACAAAGTCATACATTAAGACCCCATCCTGACAGGAGAAATTCGGCTTGCGTTCCTGCTGTAAACAAAGCACAGTTCTTCCTCTTACACTGCAGGGTTTTAGAAGAAGCTAAGCCCGAGAGCCTAGCAAGAGCGTTCCTTGGGGGAGGCGGTTGGCTACACGCAGAACTCCGTGCCAAATAAACTTTATTCAAGGAAGGGACCAGTGTGTAGCTAGAGTGTATACTTGGTAGAAATCACAAGGAGGTAGGCTGCGTGTTCGCTGGAAAAAGGGCCTTATGGCACAAGCCTTGCTTTCCCATTTTGAATGCTCCATTCATGCTGCCTTGAAGCTACCTAAATAACAGTTTTAGGACGGGTCTCTAGTCACTGCAGGCAGGGCTCTGGGAAAGGAACGAGTCTTCTCTACATCAACAGGGTGCTTTCATAGCCTGTGTGGGAGCTCCACCTGATACGCTCTAGAGCTAAAAGGAAACTTGACGTGAGTCCTTTCCTCAAGGTAAAGCCTTGAATAGCCCTGCCGAAGTGGAAGCTTGGAGCAGAGTCCTTGAGGCATTAGCTTTAGGTCTGCTTTCTTTAACGTTAGTAAGCATTTCAGGAAACGGAGGACCTCGCCTGGGCACCCTATTCCCTGCACGAACACCGAGCACCGGCAGGCTCCACTAGGCTGCTAAGAAACTTCCAGGCCCGGAATCCTTTCCCAGTCACTCAGTGTATGCTGAGTGTAGGGCAACACACTGCACTCTTCCCTGGGAGAGCTAGATTTCCTCAGCACTCCAACAGCTCCAGGAACTGTGTTCTCTCACGTCCTACATGTCATGCAAATCTGCCTCATTGCCCTAGGCTGAGCGGCACTGAGAAACCAAAACTGCTTTGCATTCCTTCTACAAAGTCATACCTTAGGACCCCATCCTTACAGGAGAAAGTCAGCTTGCCTTGCTGCTGTAACCAAAGCACAGTTCTTCCTCTTACACTGCAGGGTTTTAGAAGAAGCTAAGCCCGAGAGCCTAGCAAGAGCGCTCCTTGGGGGAGGCGTTTGGCTACACGCAGAACTCCGTGCCAAATAAACTTTATTCAAGGAAGGGACCAATGTGTAGCTAGAGTGTCTACTTACTTGGTAGAAATCACATGGAGGTAGGCTACGTGTTCGCTGGAAACGGGGGCCTTATGGCACAAGCCTTGCTTTCCCATTTTGAGTGCTCCATTCATGCTGCCTTGAAGCTACCTAAATCACAGTTTAGGACGGGTCTCTAGTCACTGCAGGCAGGGCTCTGGGAAAGGAACAAGTGTTCTCTACATCAACAGGGTGCTTTCATAGCCTGGGTGGGAGCTCCTCCTGATACGCTCTAGAGCTAAAAGGAAACTTGACGTGAGTCCTTTCCTCAAGGTAAAGCCTTGAATAGCCCTGCCGAAGTGGAAGCTTGGAGCAGAGTCCTTGAGGCATTAGCTTTAGGTCTGCTTTCTTTAACGTTAGTAAGCATTTCAGGAAATGGAGGACCTCGCCTGGGCACCCTATTCCCTGCACGAACACCGAGCACCGGCAGGCTCCACTAGGCTGCTAAGAAACTTCCAGGCCCGGAATCCTTTCCCAGTCACTCAGTGTATGCTGAGTGTAGGGCAACACACTGCACTCTTCCCTGGGAGAGCTAGATTTCCTCAGCACTCCAACAGCTCCAGGAACTGTGTTCTCTCACGTCCTACATGTAATGCCAATCTGCCTCATTGCCCTAGGCTGAGCGGCACTGAGAAACCATAACTGCTTCGCATTCCTTCTACAAAGTCATACATTAGGACCTCATCCTTACAGGAGAAATTCGGCTTGCGTTCCTGCTGTAAACAAAGCACAGTTCTTCCTCTTACACTGCAGGGTTTTAGAAGAAGCTAAGCCCGAGAGCCTAGCAGGAGCGTTCCTTGGGGGAGGCGGTTGGCTACACGCAGAACTCCGTGCCAAATAAACTTTATTCAAGGAAGGGACCAGTGTGTAGCTAGAGTGTATACTTCGTAGAAATCACAAGGACGTAGGCTGCGTGTTCGCTGGAAACAGGGCCTTATGGCACAAGCCTTGCTTTCCCATTTTGAATGCTCCATTCATGCTGCCTTGAAGCTACCTAAATCACAGTTTAGGACGGGTCTCTATTCACTGCAGGCAGGGATCTGGGAAAGGAACGAGTCTTCTCTACATCAACAGGGTGCTTTCATAGCCTGGGTGGGAGCTCCTCCTGATACGCTCTAGAGCTAAAAGGAAACTTGACGTGAGTCCTTTCCTCAAGGTAAAGCCTTGAATAGCCCTGCCGAAGTGGAAGCTTGGAGCAGAGTCCTTGAGGCATTAGCTTTAGGTGTGCTTTCTTTAACGTTAGTAAGCATTTCAGGAAACGGAGGACCTCGCCTGGGCACCCTATTCCCTGCACGAACACCGAGCACCGGCAGGCTCCACTAGGCTGCTAAGAAACTTCCAGGCCCGGAATCCTTTCCCAGTCACTCAGTGTATGCTGAGTGTAGGGCAACACACTGCACTCTTCCCTGGGAGAGCTAGATTTCCTCAGCACTCCAACAGCTCCAGGAACTGTGTTCTCTCACGTTCTACATGTCATGCCAATCTGCCTCATTGCCCTAGGCTGAGCGGCACTGAGAAACCAAAACTGCTTCGCATTCCTTCCACAAAGTCATACATTAAGACCCCATCCTTACAGGAGAAATTCGGCTTGCGTTCCTGCTGTAAACAAAGCACAGTTCTTCCTCTTACACTGCAGGGTTTTAGAAGAAGCTAAGCCCGATAGCCTAGCAAGAGCGCTCCTTGGGGGAGGCGGTTGGCTACACGCAGAACTCCGTGCCAAATAAACTTTATTCAAGGAAGGGACCAGTGTGTAGCTAGAGTGTATACTTGGTAGAAATCACAAGGAGGTAGGCTGCGTGTTCGCTGGAAACAGGGCCTTATGGCACAAGCCTTGCTTTCCCATTTTGAATGCTCCATTCTTGCTGCCTTGAAGCTACCTAAATAACAGTTTTAGGACGGGTCTCTAGTCACTGCAGGCAGGGCTCTGGGAAAGGAACGAGTCTTCTCTACATCAACAGGGTGCTTTCATAGCCTGGGTGGGAGCTCCTCCTGATACGCTCTAGAGCTAAAAGGAAACTTGACGTGAGTCCTTTCCTCAAGGTAAAGCCTTGAATAGCCCTGCCGAAGTGGAAGCTTGGAGCAGAGTCCTTGAGGCATTAGCTTTAGGTCTGCTTTCTTTAACGTTAGTAAGCATTTCAGGAAACGGAGGACCTCGCCTGGGCACCCTATTCCCTGCACGAACACCGAGCACCGGCAGGCTCCACTAGGCTGCTAAGAAACTTCCAGGCCCGGAAACCTTTCCCAGTCAACTCAGTGTATGCTGAGTGTAGGGCAACACACTGCACTCTTCCCTGGGAGAATTAGATTTCCTCAGCACTCCAACAGCTCCAGGAACTGTGTTCTCTCACGTCCTACATGTCATGCAAATCGGCCTCATTGCCCTAGGCTGAGCGGCACTGAGAAACCAAAACTGCTTTGCATTCCTTCTACAAAGTCATACCTTAGGACCCCATCCTTACAGGAGAAAGTCAGCTTGCCTTGCTGCTGTAACCAAAGCACAGTTCTTCCTCTTACACTGCAGGGTTTTAGAAGAAGCTAAGCCCGATAGCCTAGCAAGAGCGCTCCTTGGGGGAGGCGTTTGTCTACACGCAGAACTCCGTGCCAAATAAACTTTATTCAAGGAAGGGACCAGTGTGTAGCTAGAGTGTCTACTTACTTGGTAGAAATCACATGGAGGTAGGCTACGTGTTCGCTGGAAACGGGGGCCTTATGGCACAAGTCTTGCTTTCCCATTTTGAGTGCTCCATTCATGCTGCCTTGAAGCTACCTAAATCACAGTTTAGGACGGGTCTCTAGTCACTGCAGGCAGTGCTCTGGGAAAGGAACAAGTGTTCTCTACATCAACAGGGTGCTTTCATAGCCTGGGTGGGAGCTCCTCCTGATACGCTCTAGAGCTAAAAGGAAACTTGACGTGAGTCCTTTCCTCAAGGTAAAGCCTTGAATAGCCCTGCCGAAGTGGAAGCTTGGAGCAGAGTCCTTGAGGCATTAGCTTTAGGTCTGCTTTCTTTAACGTTAGTAAGCATTTCAGGAAACAGAGGACCTCTCCTGGGCACCCTATTCCCTGCACGAACACCGAGCACCGGCAGGCTCCACTAGGCTGCTAAGAAACTTCCAGGCCCGGAATCCTTTCCCAGTCACTCAGTGTATGCTGAGTGTAGGGCAACACACTGCACTCTTCCCTGGGAGAGCTAGATTTCCTCAGCACTCCAACAGCTCCAGGAACTGTGTTCTCTCACGTCCTACATGTCATGCAAATCTGCCTCATTGCCCTAGGCTGAGCGGCACTGAGAAACCAAAACTGCTTTGCATTCCTTCTACAAAGTCATACCTTAGGACCCCATCCTTACAGGAGAAAGTCAGCTTGCCTTGCTGCTGTAACCAAAGCACAGTTCTTCCTCTTACACTGCAGGGTTTTAGAAGAAGCTAAGCCCGATAGCCTAGCAAGAGCGCTCCTTGGGGGAGGCGTTTGGCTACACGCAGAACTCCGTGCCAAATAAACTTTATTCAAGGAAGGGACCAGTGTGTAGCTAGAGTGTCTACTTACTTGGTAGAAATCACATGGAGGTAGGCTACGTGTTCGCTGGAAACGGGGGCCTTATGGCACAAGCCTTGCTTTCCCATTTTGAGTGCTCCATTCATGCTGCCTTGAAGCTACCTAAGTCACAGTTTAGGACGGGTCTCTAGTCACTGCAGGCAGGGCTCTGGGAAAGGAACAAGTGTTCTCTACATCAACAGGGTGCTTTCATAGCCTGGGTGGGAGCTCCTCCTGATACGCTCTAGAGCTAAAAGGAAACTTGACGTGAGTCCTTTCCTCAAGGTAAAGCCTTGAATAGCCCTGCCGAAGTGGAAGCTTGCAGCAGAGTCCTTGAGGCATTAGCTTTAGGTCTGCTTTCTTTAACGTTAGTAAGCATTTCAGGAAACGGAGGACCTCGCCTGGGCACCCTATTCCCTGCACGAACACCGAGCACCGGCAGGCTCCACTAGGCTGCTAAGAAACTTCCAGGCCCGGAATCCTTTCCCAGTCACTCAGTGTATGCTGAGTGTAGGGCAACACACTGCACTCTTCCCTGGGAGAGCTAGATTTCCTCAGCACTCCAACAGCTCCAGGAACTGTGTTCTCTCACGTCCTACATGTCATGCCAATCTGCCTCATTGCCCTAGGCTGAGCGGCACTGAGAAACCAAAACTGCTTCGCATTCCTTCCACAAAGTCATACATTAAGACCCCATCCTTACAGGAGAAATTCGGCTTGCGTTCCTGCTGTAAACAAAGCACAGTTCTTCCTCTTACACTGCAGGGTTTTAGAAGAAGCTAAGCCCGAGAGCCTAGCAAGAGCGTTCCTTGGGGGAGGCGGTTGGCTACACGCAGAACTCCGTGCCAAATAAACTTTATTCAAGGAAGGGACCAGTGTGTAGCTAGAGTGTCTACTTACTTGGTAGAAATCACATGGAGGTAGGCTATGTGTTCGCTGGAAACGGGGGCCTTATGGCACAAGCCTTGCTTTTCCATTTTGAGTGCTCCATTCATGCTGCCTTGAAGCTACCTAAGTCACAGTTTAGGACGGGTCTCTAGTCACTGCAGTCAGGGCTCTGGGAAAGGAACAAGTGTTCTCTACATCAACAGGGTGCTTTCATAGCCTGGGTGGGAGCTCCTCCTGATACGCTCCAGAGCTAAAAGGAAACTTGACGTGAGTCCTTTCCTCAAGGTAAAGCCTTGAATAGCCCTGCCGAAGTGGAAGCTTGCAGCAGAGTCCTTGAGGCATTAGCTTTAGGTCTGCTTTCTTTAACGTTAGTAAGCATTTCAGGAAACGGAGGACCTCGCCTTGGCACCCTATTCCCTGCACGAACACCGAGCACCGGCAGGCTCCACTAGGCTGCTAAGAAACTTCCAGGCCCGGAAACTTTTCCCAGTCACTCAGTGTATGCTGAGTGTAGAGCAACACGCTGCACTCTTCCCTCGGAGAGCTAGATTTCCTCAGCACTCCAACAGCTCCAGGAACTGTGTTCTCTCACGTCCTACATGTCATGCAAATCTTCCTCATTGCCCTAGGCTGAGCGGCACTGAGAAACCAAAACTGCTTTGCATTCCTTCTACACAGTCATACCTTAGGACCCCATCCTTACAGGAGAAAGTCAGCTTGCCTTGCTGCTGTAACCAAAGCACAATTCTTCCTCTTACACTGCAGGGTTTTAGAAGAAGCTAAGCCCGATAGCCTAGCAAGAGCGCTCCTTGTGGGAGGCGTTTGGCTACACGCAGAACTCCGTGCCAAATAAACTTTATTCAAGGAAGGGACCAGTGTGTAGCTAGAGTGTCTACTTACTTGGTAGAAATCACATGGAGGTAGGCTACGTGTTCGCTGGAAACGGGGGCCTTATGGCACCAGCCTTGCTTTCCCATTTTGAGTGCTCCATTCATGCTGCCTTGAAGCTACCTAAATCACAGTTTAGGATGCGTCTCTAGTCACTGCAGGCAGGGGTCTGGGAAAGGAACAAGTGTTCTCTACATCAACAGGGTGCTTTCATAGCCTGGGTGGGAGCTCCTCCTGATACGCTGTAGAGCTAAAAGAAAACTTGACGTGAGTCCTTTCCTCAAGGTAAAGCCTTGAATAGCCCTGCCGAAGTGGAAGCTTGGAGCAGAGTCCTTGAGGCATTAGCTTTAGGTCTGCTTTCTTTAACGTTAGTAAGCATTTCAGGAAATGGAGGACCTCGCCTGGGCACCCTATTCCCTGCACGAACACCGAGCACCGGCAGGCTCCACTAGGCTGCTAAGAAACTTCCAGGCCCGGAATCCTTTCCCAGTCACTCAGTGTATGCTGAGTGTAGGGCAACACACTGCACTCTTCCCTGGGAGAGCTAGATTTCCTCAGCACTCCAACAGCTCTAGGAACTGTGTTCTCTCACGTTCTACATGTCATGCCAATCTGCCTCATTGCCCTAGGCTGAGCGGCACTGAGAAACCAAAACTGCTTCGCATTCCTTCCACAAAGTCATACATTAAGACCCCATCCTTACAGGAGAAATTCGGCTTGCGTTCCTGCTGTAAACAAAGCACAGTTCTTCCTCTTACACTGCAGGGTTTTAGAAGAAGCTAAGCCCGATAGCCTAGCAAGAGCGCTCCTTGGGGGAGGCGGTTGGCTACACGCAGAACTCCGTGCCAAATAAACTTTATTCAAGGAAGGGACCAGTGTGTAGCTAGAGTGTATACTTGGTAGAAATCACAAGGAGGTAGGCTGCGTGTTCGCTGGAAACAGGGCCTTATGGCACAAGCCTTGCTTTCCCATTTTGAATGCTCCATTCTTGCTGCCTTGAAGCTACCTAAATAACAGTTTTAGGACGGGTCTCTAGTCACTGCAGGCAGGGCTCTGGGAAAGGAACGAGTCTTCTCTACATCAACAGGGTGCTTTCATAGCCTGGGTGGGAGCTCCTCCTGATACGCTCTAGAGCTAAAAGGAAACTTGACGTGAGTCCTTTCCTCAAGGTAAAGCCTTGAATAGCCCTGCCGAAGTGGAAGCTTGGAGCAGAGTCCTTGAGGCATTAGCTTTAGGTCTGCTTTCTTTAACGTTAGTAAGCATTTCAGGAAACGGAGGACCTCGCCTGGGCACCCTATTCCCTGCACGAACACCGAGCACCGGCAGGCTCCACTAGGCTGCTAAGAAACTTCCAGGCCCGGAAACCTTTCCCAGTCAACTCAGTGTATGCTGAGTGTAGGGCAACACACTGCACTCTTCCCTGGGAGAATTAGATTTCCTCAGCACTCCAACAGCTCCAGGAACTGTGTTCTCTCACGTCCTACATGTCATGCAAATCGGCCTCATTGCCCTAGGCTGAGCGGCACTGAGAAACCAAAACTGCTTTGCATTCCTTCTACAAAGTCATACCTTAGGACCCCATCCTTACAGGAGAAAGTCAGCTTGCCTTGCTGCTGTAACCAAAGCACAGTTCTTCCTCTTACACTGCAGGGTTTTAGAAGAAGCTAAGCCCGATAGCCTAGCAAGAGCGCTCTTTGGGGGAGGCGTTTGGCTACACGCAGAACTCCGTGCCAAATAAACTTTATTCAAGGAAGGGACCAGTGTGTAGCTAGAGTGTCTACTTACTTGGTAGAAATCACATGGAGGTAGGCTACGTTTTCGCTGGAAACGGGGGCCTTATGGCACAAGCCTTGCTTTCCCATTTTGAGTGCTCCATTCATGCTGCCTTGAAGCTACCTAAGTCACAGTTTAGGACGGGTCTCTAGTCACTGCAGGCAGGGCTCTGGGAAAGGAACAAGTGTTCTCTACATCAACAGGGTGCTTTCATAGCCTAGGTGGGAGCTCCTCCTGATACGCTCTAGAGCTAAAAGGAAACTTGACGTGAGTCCTTTCCTCAAGGTAAAGCCTTGAATAGCCCTGCCGAAGTGGAAGCTTGCAGCAGAGTCCTTGAGGCATTAGCTTTAGGTCTGCTTTCTTTAACGTTAGTAAGCATTTCAGGAAACGGAGGACCTCGCCTGGGCACCCTATTCCCTGCACGAACACCGAGCACCGGCAGGCTCCACTAGGCTGCTAAGAAACTTCCAGGCCCGGAATCCTTTCCCAGTCACTCAGTGTATGCTGAGTGTAGGGCAACACACTGCACTCTTCCCTGGGAGAGCTAGATTTCCTCAGCACTCCAACAGCTCCAGGAACTGTGTTCTCTCACGTCCTACATGTCATGCCAATCTGCCTCATTGCCCTAGGCTGAGCGGCACTGAGAAACCAAAACTGCTTCGCATTCCTTCCACAAACTCATACATTAAGACCCCATCCTTACAGGAGAAATTCGGCTTGCGTTCCTGCTGTAAACAAAGCACAGTTCTTCCTCTTACACTGCAGGGTTTTAGAAGAAGCTAAGCCCGAGAGCCTAGCAAGAGCGTTCCTTGGGGGAGGCGGTTGGCTACACGCAGAACTCCGTGCCAAATAAACTTTATTCAAGGAAGGGACCAGTGTGTAGCTAGAGTGTCTACTTACTTGGTAGAAATCACATGGAGGTAGGCTATGTGTTCGCTGGAAACGGGGGCCTTATGGCACAAGCCTTGCTTTTCCATTTTGAGTGCTCCATTCATGCTGCCTTGAAGCTACCTAAGTCACAGTTTAGGACGGGTCTCTAGTCACTGCAGTCAGGGCTCTGGGAAAGGAACAAGTGTTCTCTACATCAACAGGGTGCTTTCATAGCCTGGGTGGGAGCTCCTCCTGATACGCTCTAGAGCTAAAAGGAAACTTGACGTGAGTCCTTTCCTCAAGGTAAAGCCTTGAATAGCCCTGCCGAAGTGGAAGCTTGCAGCAGAGTCCTTGAGGCATTAGCTTTAGGTCTGCTTTCTTTAACGTTAGTAAGCATTTCAGGAAACGGAGGACCTTGCCTGGGCACCCTATTCCCTGCACGAACACCGAGCACCGGCAGGCTCCACTAGGCTGCTAAGAAACTTCCAGGCCCGGAATCCTTTCCCAGTCACTCAGTGTATGCTGAGTGTAGGGCAACACACTGCACTCTTCCCTGGGAGAGCTAGATTTCCTCAGCACTCCAACAGCTCCAGGAACTGTGTTCTCTCACGTCCTACATGTCATGCCAATCTGCCTCATTGCCCTAGGCTGAGCGGCACTGAGAAACCAAAACTGCTTCGCATTCCTTCCACAAAGTCATACATTAAGACCCCATCCTTACAGGAGAAATTCGGCTTGCGTTCCTGCTGTAAACAAAGCACAGTTCTTCCTCTTACACTGCAGGGTTTTAGAAGAAGCTAAGCCCGAGAGCCTAGCAAGAGCGTTCCTTGGGGGAGGCGGTTGGCTACACGCAGAACTCCGTGCCAAATAAACTTTATTCAAGGAAGGGACCAGTGTGTAGCTAGAGTGTATACTTGGTAGAAATCACAAGGAGGTAGGCTGCGTGTTCGCTGGAAACAGGGCCTTATGGCACAAGCCTTGCTTTCCCATTTTGAATGCTCCATTCATGCTGCCTTGAAGCTACCTAAATAACAGTTTTAGGACGGGTCTCTAGTCACTGCAGGCAGGGCTCTGGGAAAGGAACGAGTCTTCTCTACATCAACAGGGTGCTTTCATAGCCTGTGTGGGAGCTCCACCTGATACGCTCTAGAGCTAAAAGGAAACTTGACGTGAGTCCTTTCCTCAAGGTAAAGCCTTGAATAGCCCTGCCGAAGTGGAAGCTTGGAGCAGAGTCCTTGAGGCATTAGCTTTAGGTCTGCTTTCTTTAACGTTAGTAAGCATTTCAGGAAACGGAGGACCTCGCCTGGGCACCCTATTCCCTGCACGAACACCGAGCACCGGCAGGCTCCACTAGGCTGCTAAGAAACT
This sequence comes from Balaenoptera borealis, assembly GCF_965194805.1. Taxonomy (NCBI): domain Eukaryota; kingdom Metazoa; phylum Chordata; class Mammalia; order Artiodactyla; family Balaenopteridae; genus Balaenoptera; species Balaenoptera borealis. Next base: position 33,603 of record NW_028123012.1, on the reverse strand, counting down.
TCCAGGCCCGGAATCCTTTCCCAGTCACTCAGTGTATGCTGAGTGTAGGGCAACACACTGCACTCTTCCCTGGGAGAGCTAGATTTCCTCAGCACTCCAACAGCTCCAGGAACTGTGTTCTCTCACGTCCTACATGTCATGCAAATCTGCCTCATTGCCCTAGGCTGAGCGGCACTGAGAAACCAAAACTGCTTTGCATTCCTTCTACAAAGTCATACCTTAGGACCCCATCCTTACAGGAGAAAGTCAGCTTGCCTTTCTGCTGTAACCAAAGCACAGTTCTTCCTCTTACACTGCAGGGTTTTAGAAGAAGCTAAGCCCGAGAGCCTAGCAAGAGCGCTCCTTGGGGGAGGCGTTTGGCAACACGCAGAACTCCGTGCCAAATAAACTTTATTCAAGGAAGGGACCAATGTGTAGCTAGAGTGTCTACTTACTTGGTAGAAATCACATGGAGGTAGGCTACGTGTTCGCTGGAAACGGGGGCCTTATGGCACAAGCCTTGCTTTCCCATTTTGAGTGCTCCATTCATGCTGCCTTGAAGCTACCTAAATCACAGTTTAGGACGGGTCTCTAGTCACTGCAGGCAGGGCTCTGGGAAAGGAACAAGTGTTCTCTACATCAACAGGGTGCTTTCATAGCCTGGGTGGGAGCTCCTCCTGATACGCTCTAGAGCTAAAAGGAAACTTGACGTGAGTCCTTTCCTCAAGGTAAAGCCTTGAATAGCCCTGCCGAAGTGGAAGCTTGCAGCAGAGTCCTTGAGGCATTAGCTTTAGGTCTGCTTTCTTTAACGTTAGTAAGCATTTCAGGAAACGGAGGACCTCTCCTGGGCACCCTATTCCCTGCACGAACACCGAGCACCGGCAGGCTCCACTAGGCTGCTAAGAAACTTCCAGGCCCGGAATCCTTTCCCAGTCACTCAGTGTATGCTGAGTGTAGGGCAACACACTGCACTCTTCCCTGGGAGAGCTAGATTTCCTCAGCACTCCAACAGCTCCAGGAACTGTGTTCTCTCACGTCCTACATGTCATGCAAATCTGCCTCATTGCCCTAGGCTGAGCGGCACTGAGAAACCAAAACTGCTTTGCATTCCTTCTACAAAGTCATACCTTAGGACCCCATCCTTACAGGAGAAAGTCAGCTTGCCTTGCTGCTGTAACCAAAGCACAGTTCTTCCTCTTACACTGCAGGGTTTTAGAAGAAGCTAAGCCCGATAGCCTAGCAAGAGCGCTCCTTGGGGGAGGCGTTTGGCTACACGCAGAACTCCGTGCCAAATAAACTTTATTCAAGGAAGGGACCAGTGTGTAGCTAGAGTGTCTACTTACTTGGTAGAAATCACATGGAGGTAGGCTACGTGTTCGCTGGAAACGGGGGCCTTATGGCACAAGCCTTGCTTTCCCATTTTGAGTGCTCCATTCATGCTGCCTTGAAGCTACCTAAGTCACAGTTTAGGACGGGTCTCTAGTCACTGCAGGCAGGGCTCTGGGAAAGGAACAAGTGTTCTCTACATCAACAGGGTGCTTTCATAGCCTGGGTGGGAGCTCCTCCTGATACGCTCTAGAGCTAAAAGGAAACTTGACGTGAGTCCTTTCCTCAAGGTAAAGCCTTGAATAGCCCTGCCGAAGTGGAAGCTTGGAGCAGAGTCCTTGAGGCATTAGCTTTAGGTCTGCTTTCTTTAACGTTAGTAAGCATTTCAGGAAACGGAGGACCTCGCCTGGGCACCCTATTCCCTGCACGAACACCGAGCACCGGCAGGCTCCACTAGGCTGCTAAGAAACTTCCAGGCCCGGAATCCTTTCCCAGTCACTCAGTGTATGCTGAGTGTAGGGCAACACACTGCACTCTTCCCTGGGAGAGCTAGATTTCCTCAGCACTCCAACAGCTCCAGGAACTGTGTTCTCTCACGTCCTACATGTCATGCCAATCTGCCTCATTGCCCTAGGCTGAGCGGCACTGAGAAACCAAAACTGCTTCGCATTCCTTCCACAAAGTCATACATTAAGACCCCATCCTTACAGGAGAAATTCGGCTTGCGTTCCTGCTGTAAACAAAGCACAGTTCTTCCTCTTACACTGCAGGGTTTTAGAAGAAGCTAAGCCCGAGAGCCTAGCAAGAGCGTTCCTTGGGGGAGGCGGTTGGCTACACGCAGAACTCCGTGCCAAATAAACTTTATTCAAGGAAGGGACCAGTGTGTAGCTAGAGTGTCTACTTACTTGGTAGAAATCACATGGAGGTAGGCTATGTGTTCGCTGGAAACGGGGGCCTTATGGCACAAGCCTTGCTTTTCCATTTTGAGTGCTCCATTCATGCTGCCTTGAAGCTACCTAAGTCACAGTTTAGGACGGGTCTCTAGTCACTGCAGTCAGGGCTCTGGGAAAGGAACAAGTGTTCTCTACATCAACAGGGTGCTTTCATAGCCTGGGTGGGAGCTCCTCCTGATACGCTCTAGAGCTAAAAGGAAACTTGACGTGAGTCCTTTCCTCAAGGTAAAGCCTTGAATAGCCCTGCCGAAGTGGAAGCTTGCAGCAGAGTCCTTGAGGCATTAGCTTTAGGTCTGCTTTCTTTAACGTTAGTAAGCATTTCAGGAAACGGAGGACCTTGCCTGGGCACCCTATTCCCTGCACGAACACCGAGCACCGGCAGGCTCCACTAGGCTGCTAAGAAACTTCCAGGCCCGGAATCCTTTCCCAGTCACTCAGTGTATGCTGAGTGTAGGGCAACACACTGCACTCTTCCCTGGGAGAGCTAGATTTCCTCAGCACTCCAACAGCTCCAGGAACTGTGTTCTCTCACGTCCTACATGTCATGCCAATCTGCCTCATTGCCCTAGGCTGAGCGGCACTGAGAAACCAAAACTGCTTCGCATTCCTTCCACAAAGTCATACATTAAGACCCCATCCTTACAGGAGAAATTCGGCTTGCGTTCCTGCTGTAAACAAAGCACAGTTCTTCCTCTTACACTGCAGGGTTTTAGAAGAAGCTAAGCCCGAGAGCCTAGCAAGAGCGTTCCTTGGGGGAGGCGGTTGGCTACACGCAGAACTCCGTGCCAAATAAACTTTATTCAAGGAAGGGACCAGTGTGTAGCTAGAGTGTATACTTGGTAGAAATCACAAGGAGGTAGGCTGCGTGTTCGCTGGAAACAGGGCCTTATGGCACAAGCCTTGCTTTCCCATTTTGAATGCTCCATTCATGCTGCCTTGAAGCTACCTAAATAACAGTTTTAGGACGGGTCTCTAGTCACTGCAGGCAGGGCTCTGGGAAAGGAACGAGTCTTCTCTACATCAACAGGGTGCTTTCATAGCCTGTGTGGGAGCTCCACCTGATACGCTCTAGAGCTAAAAGGAAACTTGACGTGAGTCCTTTCCTCAAGGTAAAGCCTTGAATAGCCCTGCCGAAGTGGAAGCTTGTAGCAGAGTCCTTGAGGCATTAGCTTTAGGTCTGCTTTCTTTAACGTTAGTAAGCATTTCAGGAAACGGAGGACCTCGCCTGGGCACCCTATTCCCTGCACGAACACCGAGCACCGGCAGGCTCCACTAGGCTGCTAAGAAACTTCCAGGCCCGGAATCCTTTCCCAGTCACTCAGTGTATGCTGAGTGTAGGGCAACACACTGCACTCTTCCCTGGGAGAGCTAGATTTCCTCAGCACTCCAACAGCTCCAGGAACTGTGTTCTCTCACGTCCTACATGTCATGCAAATCTGCCTCATTGCCCTAGGCTGAGCGGCACTGAGAAACCAAAACTGCTTTGCATTCCTTCTACAAAGTCATACCTTAGGACCCCATCCTTACAGGAGAAAGTCAGCTTGCCTTGCTGCTGTAACCAAAGCACAGTTCTTCCTCTTACACTGCAGGGTTTTAGAAGAAGCTAAGCCCGATAGCCTAGCAAGAGCGCTCCTTGGGGGAGGCGTTTGGCTACACGCAGAACTCCGTGCCAAATAAACTTTATTCAAGGAAGGGACCAATGTGTAGCTAGAGTGTCTACTTACTTGGTAGAAATCACATGGAGGTAGGTTACGTGTTCGCTGGAATCGGGGGCCTTATGGCACAAGCCTTGCTTTCCCATTTTGAGTGCTCCATTCATGCTGCCTTGAAGCTACCTAAATCACAGTTTAGGACGGGTCTCTAGTCACTGCAGGCAGGGCTCTGGGAAAGGAACAAGTGTTCTCTACATCAACAGGGTGCTTTCATAGCCTGGGTGGGAGCTCCTCCTGATACGCTCTAGAGCTAAAAGGAAACTTGACGTGAGTCCTTTCCTCAAGGTAAAGCCTTGAATAGCCCTGCCGAAGTGGAAGCTTGCAGCAGAGTCCTTGAGGCATTAGCTTTAGGTCTGCTTTCTTTAACGTTAGTAAGCATTTCAGGAAACGGAGGACCTCTCCTGGGCACCCTATTCCCTGCACGAACACCGAGCACCGGCAGGCTCCACTAGGCTGCTAAGAAACTTCCAGGCCCGGAATCCTTTCCCAGTCACTCAGTGTATGCTGAGTGTAGGGCAACACACTGCACTCTTCCCTGGGAGAGCTAGATTTCCTCAGCACTCCAACAGCTCCAGGAACTGTGTTCTCTCACGTCCTACATGTCATGCCAATCTGCCTCATTGCCCTAGGCTGAGCGGCACTGAGAAACCAAAACTGCTTCGCATTCCTTCCACAAACTCATACATTAAGACCCCATCCTTACAGGAGAAATTCGGCTTGCGTTCCTGCTGTAAACAAAGCACAGTTCTTCCTCTTACACTGCAGGGTTTTAGAAGAAGCTAAGCCCGAGAGCCTAGCAAGAGCGTTCCTTGGGGGAGGCGGTTGGCTACACGCAGAACTCCGTGCCAAATAAACTTTATTCAAGGAAGGGACCAGTGTGTAGCTAGAGTGTCTACTTACTTGGTAGAAATCACATGGAGGTAGGCTATGTGTTCGCTGGAAACGGGGGCCTTATGGCACAAGCCTTGCTTTTCCATTTTGAGTGCTCCATTCATGCTGCCTTGAAGCTACCTAAGTCACAGTTTAGGACGGGTCTCTAGTCACTGCAGTCAGGGCTCTGGGAAAGGAACAAGTGTTCTCTACATCAACAGGGTGCTTTCATAGCCTGGGTGGGAGCTCCTCCTGATACGCTCTAGAGCTAAAAGGAAACTTGACGTGAGTCCTTTCCTCAAGGTAAAGCCTTGAATAGCCCTGCCGAAGTGGAAGCTTGCAGCAGAGTCCTTGAGGCATTAGCTTTAGGTCTGCTTTCTTTAACGTTAGTAAGCATTTCAGGAAACGGAGGACCTTGCCTGGGCACCCTATTCCCTGCACGAACACCGAGCACCGGCAGGCTCCACTAGGCTGCTAAGAAACTTCCAGGCCCGGAATCCTTTCCCAGTCACTCAGTGTATGCTGAGTGTAGGGCAACACACTGCACTCTTCCCTGGGAGAGCTAGATTTCCTCAGCACTCCAACAGCTCCAGGAACTGTGTTCTCTCACGTCCTACATGTCATGCCAATCTGCCTCATTGCCCTAGGCTGAGCGGCACTGAGAAACCAAAACTGCTTCGCATTCCTTCCACAAAGTCATACATTAAGACCCCATCCTTACAGGAGAAATTCGGCTTGCGTTCCTGCTGTAAACAAAGCACAGTTCTTCCTCTTACACTGCAGGGTTTTAGAAGAAGCTAAGCCCGAGAGCCTAGCAAGAGCGTTCCTTGGGGGAGGCGGTTGGCTACACGCAGAACTCCGTGCCAAATAAACTTTATTCAAGGAAGGGACCAGTGTGTAGCTAGAGTGTATACTTGGTAGAAATCACAAGGAGGTAGGCTGCGTGTTCGCTGGAAACAGGGCCTTATGGCACAAGCCTTGCTTTCCCATTTTGAATGCTCCATTCATGCTGCCTTGAAGCTACCTAAATAACAGTTTTAGGACGGGTCTCTAGTCACTGCAGGCAGGGCTCTGGGAAAGGAACGAGTCTTCTCTACATCAACAGGGTGCTTTCATAGCCTGTGTGGGAGCTCCACCTGATACGCTCTAGAGCTAAAAGGAAACTTGACGTGAGTCCTTTCCTCAAGGTAAAGCCTTGAATAGCCCTGCCGAAGTGGAAGCTTGGAGCAGAGTCCTTGAGGCATTAGCTTTAGGTCTGCTTTCTTTAACGTTAGTAAGCATTTCAGGAAACGGAGGACCTCGCCTGGGCACCCTATTCCCTGCACGAACACCGAGCACCGGCAGGCTCCACTAGGCTGCTAAGAAACTTCCAGGCCCGGAATCCTTTCCCAGTCACTCAGTGTATGCTGAGTGTAGGGCAACACACTGCACTCTTCCCTGGGAGAGCTAGATTTCCTCAGCACTCCAACAGCTCCAGGAACTGTGTTCTCTCACGTCCTACATGTCATGCAAATCTGCCTCATTGCCCTAGGCTGAGCGGCACTGAGAAACCAAAACTGCTTTGCATTCCTTCTACAAAGTCATACCTTAGGACCCCATCCTTACAGGAGAAAGTCAGCTTGCCTTTCTGCTGTAACCAAAGCACAGTTCTTCCTCTTACACTGCAGGGTTTTAGAAGAAGCTAAGCCCGAGAGCCTAGCAAGAGCGCTCCTTGGGGGAGGCGTTTGGCAACACGCAGAACTCCGTGCCAAATAAACTTTATTCAAGGAAGGGACCAATGTGTAGCTAGAGTGTCTACTTACTTGGTAGAAATCACATGGAGGTAGGCTACGTGTTCGCTGGAAACGGGGGCCTTATGGCACAAGCCTTGCTTTCCCATTTTGAGTGCTCCATTCATGCTGCCTTGAAGCTACCTAAATCACAGTTTAGGACGGGTCTCTAGTCACTGCAGGCAGGGCTCTGGGAAAGGAACAAGTGTTCTCTACATCAACAGGGTGCTTTCATAGCCTGGGTGGGAGCTCCTCCTGATACGCTCTAGAGCTAAAAGGAAACTTGACGTGAGTCCTTTCCTCAAGGTAAAGCCTTGAATAGCCCTGCCGAAGTGGAAGCTTGCAGCAGAGTCCTTGAGGCATTAGCTTTAGGTCTGCTTTCTTTAACGTTAGTAAGCATTTCAGGAAACAGAGGACCTCTCCTGGGCACCCTATTCCCTGCACGAACACCGAGCACCGGCAGGCTCCACTAGGCTGCTAAGAAACTTCCAGGCCCGGAATCCTTTCCCAGTCACTCAGTGTATGCTGAGTGTAGGGCAACACACTGCACTCTTCCCTGGGAGAGCTAGATTTCCTCAGCACTCCAACAGCTCCAGGAACTGTGTTCTCTCACGTCCTACATGTCATGCAAATCTGCCTCATTGCCCTAGGCTGAGCGGCACTGAGAAACCAAAACTGCTTTGCATTCCTTCTACAAAGTCATACCTTAGGACCCCATCCTTACAGGAGAAAGTCAGCTTGCCTTGCTGCTGTAACCAAAGCACAGTTCTTCCTCTTACACTGCAGGGTTTTAGAAGAAGCTAAGCCCGATAGCCTAGCAAGAGCGCTCCTTGGGGGAGGCGTTTGGCTACACGCAGAACTCCGTGCCAAATAAACTTTATTCAAGGAAGGGACCAGTGTGTAGCTAGAGTGTCTACTTACTTGGTAGAAATCACATGGAGGTAGGCTACGTGTTCGCTGGAAACGGGGGCCTTATGGCACAAGCCTTGCTTTCCCATTTTGAGTGCTCCATTCATGCTGCCTTGAAGCTACCTAAGTCACAGTTTAGGACGGGTCTCTAGTCACTGCAGGCAGGGCTCTGGGAAAGGAACAAGTGTTCTCTACATCAACAGGGTGCTTTCATAGCCTGGGTGGGAGCTCCTCCTGATACGCTCTAGAGCTAAAAGGAAACTTGACGTGAGTCCTTTCCTCAAGGTAAAGCCTTGAATAGCCCTGCCGAAGTGGAAGCTTGGAGCAGAGTCCTTGAGGCATTAGCTTTAGGTCTGCTTTCTTTAACGTTAGTAAGCATTTCAGGAAACGGAGGACCTCGCCTGGGCACCCTATTCCCTGCACGAACACCGAGCACCGGCAGGCTCCACTAGGCTGCTAAGAAACTTCCAGGCCCGGAATCCTTTCCCAGTCACTCAGTGTATGCTGAGTGTAGGGCAACACACTGCACTCTTCCCTGGGAGAGCTAGATTTCCTCAGCACTCCAACAGCTCCAGGAACTGTGTTCTCTCACGTCCTACATGTCATGCCAATCTGCCTCATTGCCCTAGGCTGAGCGGCACTGAGAAACCAAAACTGCTTCGCATTCCTTCCACAAAGTCATACATTAAGACCCCATCCTTACAGGAGAAATTCGGCTTGCGTTCCTGCTGTAAACAAAGCACAGTTCTTCCTCTTACACTGCAGGGTTTTAGAAGAAGCTAAGCCCGAGAGCCTAGCAAGAGCGTTCCTTGGGGGAGGCGGTTGGCTACACGCAGAACTCCGTGCCAAATAAACTTTATTCAAGGAAGGGACCAGTGTGTAGCTAGAGTGTCTACTTACTTGGTAGAAATCACATGGAGGTAGGCTATGTGTTCGCTGGAAACGGGGGCCTTATGGCACAAGCCTTGCTTTTCCATTTTGAGTGCTCCATTCATGCTGCCTTGAAGCTACCTAAGTCACAGTTTAGGACGGGTCTCTAGTCACTGCAGTCAGGGCTCTGGGAAAGGAACAAGTGTTCTCTACATCAACAGGGTGCTTTCATAGCCTGGGTGGGAGCTCCTCCTGATACGCTCTAGAGCTAAAAGGAAACTTGACGTGAGTCCTTTCCTCAAGGTAAAGCCTTGAATAGCCCTGCCGAAGTGGAAGCTTGCAGCAGAGTCCTTGAGGCATTAGCTTTAGGTCTGCTTTCTTTAACGTTAGTAAGCATTTCAGGAAACGGAGGACCTTGCCTGGGCACCCTATTCCCTGCACGAACACCGAGCACCGGCAGGCTCCACTAGGCTGCTAAGAAACTTCCAGGCCCGGAATCCTTTCCCAGTCACTCAGTGTATGCTGAGTGTAGGGCAACACACTGCACTCTTCCCTGGGAGAGCTAGATTTCCTCAGCACTCCAACAGCTCCAGGAACTGTGTTCTCTCACGTCCTACATGTCATGCCAATCTGCCTCATTGCCCTAGGCTGAGCGGCACTGAGAAACCAAAACTGCTTCGCATTCCTTCCACAAAGTCATACATTAAGACCCCATCCTTACAGGAGAAATTCGGCTTGCGTTCCTGCTGTAAACAAAGCACAGTTCTTCCTCTTACACTGCAGGGTTTTAGAAGAAGCTAAGCCCGAGAGCCTAGCAAGAGCGTTCCTTGGGGGAGGCGGTTGGCTACACGCAGAACTCCGTGCCAAATAAACTTTATTCAAGGAAGGGACCAGTGTGTAGCTAGAGTGTATACTTGGTAGAAATCACAAGGAGGTAGGCTGCGTGTTCGCTGGAAACAGGGCCTTATGGCACAAGCCTTGCTTTCCCATTTTGAATGCTCCATTCATGCTGCCTTGAAGCTACCTAAATAACAGTTTTAGGACGGGTCTCTAGTCACTGCAGGCAGGGCTCTGGGAAAGGAACGAGTCTTCTCTACATCAACAGGGTGCTTTCATAGCCTGTGTGGGAGCTCCACCTGATACGCTCTAGAGCTAAAAGGAAACTTGACGTGAGTCCTTTCCTCAAGGTAAAGCCTTGAATAGCCCTGCCGAAGTGGAAGCTTGTAGCAGAGTCCTTGAGGCATTAGCTTTAGGTCTGCTTTCTTTAACGTTAGTAAGCATTTCAGGAAACGGAGGACCTCGCCTGGGCACCCTATTCCCTGCACGAACACCGAGCACCGGCAGGCTCCACTAGGCTGCTAAGAAACTTCCAGGCCCGGAATCCTTTCCCAGTCACTCAGTGTATGCTGAGTGTAGGGCAACACACTGCACTCTTCCCTGGGAGAGCTAGATTTCCTCAGCACTCCAACAGCTCCAGGAACTGTGTTCTCTCACGTCCTACATGTCATGCAAATCTGCCTCATTGCCCTAGGCTGAGCGGCACTGAGAAACCAAAACTGCTTTGCATTCCTTCTACAAAGTCATACCTTAGGACCCCATCCTTACAGGAGAAAGTCAGCTTGCCTTGCTGCTGTAACCAAAGCACAGTTCTTCCTCTTACACTGCAGGGTTTTAGAAGAAGCTAAGCCCGATAGCCTAGCAAGAGCGCTCCTTGGGGGAGGCGTTTGGCTACACGCAGAACTCCGTGCCAAATAAACTTTATTCAAGGAAGGGACCAATGTGTAGCTAGAGTGTCTACTTACTTGGTAGAAATCACATGGAGGTAGGTTACGTGTTCGCTGGAATCGGGGGCCTTATGGCACAAGCCTTGCTTTCCCATTTTGAGTGCTCCATTCATGCTGCCTTGAAGCTACCTAAATCACAGTTTAGGACGGGTCTCTAGTCACTGCAGGCAGGGCTCTGGGAAAGGAACAAGTGTTCTCTACATCAACAGGGTGCTTTCATAGCCTGGGTGGGAGCTCCTCCTGATACGCTCTAGAGCTAAAAGGAAACTTGACGTGAGTCCTTTCCTCAAGGTAAAGCCTTGAATAGCCCTGCCGAAGTGGAAGCTTGCAGCAGAGTCCTTGAGGCATTAGCTTTAGGTCTGCTTTCTTTAACGTTAGTAAGCATTTCAGGAAACGGAGGACCTCTCCTGGGCACCCTATTCCCTGCACGAACACCGAGCACCGGCAGGCTCCACTAGGCTGCTAAGAAACTTCCAGGCCCGGAATCCTTTCCCAGTCACTCAGTGTATGCTGAGTGTAGGGCAACACACTGCACTCTTCCCTGGGAGAGCTAGATTTCCTCAGCACTCCAACAGCTCCAGGAACTGTGTTCTCTCACGTCCTACATGTCATGCAAATCTGCCTCATTGCCCTAGGCTGAGCGGCACTGAGAAACCAAAACTGCTTTGCATTCCTTCTACAAAGTCATACCTTAGGACCCCATCCTTACAGGAGAAAGTCAGCTTGCCTTGCTGCTGTAACCAAAGCACAGTTCTTCCTCTTACACTGCAGGGTTTTAGAAGAAGCTAAGCCCGATAGCCTAGCAAGAGCGCTCCTTGGGGGAGGCGTTTGGCAACACGCAGAACTCCGTGCCAAATAAACTTTATTCAAGGAAGGGACCAGTGTGTAGCTAGAGTCTCTACTTACTTGGTAGAAATCACATGGAGGTAGGCTACGTGTTCGCTGGAAACGGGGGCCTTATGGCACAAGCCTTGCTTTCCCATTTTGAGTGCTCCATTCATGCTGCCTTGAAGCTACCTAAATCACAGTTTAGGACGCGTCTCTAGTCACTGCAGGCAGGGCTCTGGGAAAGGAACGAGTCTTCTCTACATCAACAGGGTGCTTTCATAGCCTGGGTGGGAGCTCCTCCTGATACGCTCTAGAGCTAAAAGGAAACTTGACGTGAGTCCTTTCCTCAAGGTAAAGCCTTGAATAGCCCTGCCGAAGTGGAAGCTTGGAGCAGAGTCCTTGAGGCATTAGCTTTAGGTCTGCTTTCTTTAACGTTAGTAAGCATTTCAGGAAACGGAGGACCTCTCCTGGGCACCCTATTCCCTGCACGAACACCGAGCACCGGCAGGCTCCACTAGGCTGCTAAGAAACTTCCAGGCCCGGAATCCTTTCCCAGTCACTCAGTGTATGCTGAGTGTAGGGCAACACACTGCACTCTTCCCTGGGAGAGCTAGATTTCCTCAGCACTCCAACAGCTCCAGGAACTGTGTTCTCTCACATCCTACATGTCATGCAAATCTGCCTCATTGCCCTAGGCTGAGCGGCACTGAGAAACCAAAACTGCTTCGCATTCCTTCCACAAAGTCACACATTAAGACCCCATCCTTACAGGAGAAATTCGGCTTGCGTTCCTGCTGTAAACAAAGCACAGTTCTTCCTCTTACACTGCAGGGTTTTAGAAGAAGCTAAGCCCGAGAGCCTAGCAAGAGCGCTCCTTGGGGGAGGCGGTTGGCTACACGCAGAACTCCGTGCCAAATAAACTTTATTCAAGGAAGGGACCAGTGTGTAGCTAGAGTGTATACTTGGTAGAAATTACAAGGAGGTAGGCTGCGTGTTCGCTGGAAACAGGGCCTTATGGCACAAGCCTTGCTTTCCCATTTTGAATGCTCCATTCATGCTGCCTTGAAGCTACCTAAATAACAGTTTTAGGACGCGTCTCTAGTCACCGCAGGCAGGGCTCTGGGAAAGGAACGAGTCTTCTCTACATCAACAGGGTGCTTTCATAGCCTGTGTGGGAGCTCCACCTGATACGCTCTAGAGCTAAAAGGAAACTTGACGTGAGTCCTTTCCTCAAGGTAAAGCCTTGAATAGCCCTGCCGAAGTGGAAGCTTGGAGCAGAGTCCTTGAGGCATTAGCTTTAGGTCTGCTTTCTTTAACGTTAGTAAGCATTTCAGGAAACGGAGGACCTCGCCTGGGCACCCTATTCCCTGCACGAACACCGAGCACCGGCAGGCTCCACTAGGCTGCTAAGAAACTTCCAGGCCCGGAATCCTTTCCCAGTCACTCAGTGTATGCTGAGTGTAGGGCAACACACTGCACTCTTCCCTGGGAGAGCTAGATTTCCTCAGCACTCCAACAGCTCCAGGAACTGTGTTCTCTCACGTCCTACATGTCATGCAAATCTGCCTCATTGCCCTAGGCTGAGCGGCACTGAGAAACCAAAACTGCTTTGCATTCCTTCTACAAAGTCATACCTTAGGACCCCATCCTTACAGGAGAAAGTCAGCTTGCCTTGCTGCTGTAACCAAAGCACAGTTCTTCCTCTTACACTGCAGGGTTTTAGAAGAAGCTAAGCCCGATAGCCTAGCAAGAGCGCTCCTTGGGGGAGGCGTTTGGCTACACGCAGAACTCCGTGCCAAATAAACTTTATTCAAGGAAGGGACCAGTGTGTAGCTAGAGTGTCTACTTACTTGGTAGAAATCACATGGAGGTAGGCTACGTGTTCGCTGGAAACGGGGGCCTTATGGCACAAGCCTTGCTTTCCCATTTTGAGTGCTCCATTCATGCTGCCTTGAAGCTACCTAAATCACAGTTTAGGACGGGTCTCTAGTCACTGCAGGCAGGGCTCTGGGAAAGGAACAAGTGTTCTCTACATCAACAGGGTGCTTTCATAGCCTGGGTGGGAGCTCCTCCTGATACGCTCTAGAGCTAAAAGGAAACTTGACGTGAGTCCTTTCCTCAAGGTAAAGCCTTGAATAGCCCTGCCGAAGTGGAAGCTTGGAGCAGAGTCCTTGAGGCATTAGCTTTAGGTCTGCTTTCTTTAACGTTAGTAAGCATTTCAGGAAACGGAGGACCTCGCCTGGGCACCCTATTCCCTGCACGAACACCGAGCACCGGCAGGCTCCACTAGGCTGCTAAGAAACTTCCAGGCCCGGAATCCTTTCCCAGTCACTCAGTGTATGCTGAGTGTAGGGCAACACACTGCACTCTTCCCTGGGAGAGCTAGATTTCCTCAGCACTCCAACAGCTCCAGGAACTGTGTTCTCTCACGTCCTACATGTCATGCCAATCTGCCTCATTGCCCTAGGCTGAGCGGCACTGAGAAACCAAAACTGCTTCGCATTCCTTCCACAAAGTCATACATTAAGACCCCATCCTTACAGGAGAAATTCGGCTTGCGTTCCTGCTGTAAACAAAGCACAGTTCTTCCTCTTACACTGCAGGGTTTTAGAAGAAGCTAAGCCCGAGAGCCTAGCAAGAGCGTTCCTTGGGGGAGGCGGTTGGCTACACGCAGAACTCCGTGCCAAATAAACTTTATTCAAGGAAGGGACCAGTGTGTAGCTAGAGTGTCTACTTACTTGGTAGAAATCACATGGAGGTAGGCTATGTGTTCGCTGGAAACGGGGGCCTTATGGCACAAGCCTTGCTTTTCCATTTTGAGTGCTCCATTCATGCTGCCTTGAAGCTACCTAAGTCACAGTTTAGGACGGGTCTCTAGTCACTGCAGGCAGGGCTCTGGGAAAGGAACAAGTGTTCTCTACATCAACAGGGTGCTTTCATAGCCTGGGTGGGAGCTCCTCCTGATACGCTCTAGAGCTAAAAGGAAACTTGACGTGAGTCCTTTCCTCAAGGTAAAGCCTTGAATAGCCCTGCCGAAGTGGAAGCTTGCAGCAGAGTCCTTGAGGCATTAGCTTTAGGTCTGCTTTCTTTAACGTTAGTAAGCATTTCAGGAAACGGAGGACCTCGCCTGGGCACCCTATTCCCTGCACGAACACCGAGCACCGGCAGGCTCCACTAGGCTGCTAAGAAACTTCCAGGCCCGGAATCCTTTCCCAGTCACTCAGTGTATGCTGAGTGTAGGGCAACACACTGCACTCTTCCCTGGGAGAGCTAGATTTCCTCAGCACTCCAACAGCTCCAGGAACTGTGTTCTCTCACGTCCTACATGTCATGCCAATCTGCCTCATTGCCCTAGGCTGAGCGGCACTGAGAAACCAAAACTGCTTCGCATTCCTTCCACAAACTCATACATTAAGACCCCATCCTTACAGGAGAAATTCGGCTTGCGTTCCTGCTGTAAACAAAGCACAGTTCTTCCTCTTACACTGCAGGGTTTTAGAAGAAGCTAAGCCCGAGAGCCTAGCAAGAGCGTTCCTTGGGGGAGGCGGTTGGCTACACGCAGAACTCCGTGCCAAATAAACTTTATTCAAGGAAGGGACCAGTGTGTAGCTAGAGTGTCTACTTACTTGGTAGAAATCACATGGAGGTAGGCTATGTGTTCGCTGGAAACGGGGGCCTTATGGCACAAGCCTTGCTTTTCCATTTTGAGTGCTCCATTCATGCTGCCTTGAAGCTACCTAAGTCACAGTTTAGGACGGGTCTCTAGTCACTGCAGTCAGGGCTCTGGGAAAGGAACAAGTGTTCTCTACATCAACAGGGTGCTTTCATAGCCTGGGTGGGAGCTCCTCCTGATACGCTCTAGAGCTAAAAGGAAACTTGACGTGAGTCCTTTCCTCAAGGTAAAGCCTTGAATAGCCCTGCCGAAGTGGAAGCTTGCAGCAGAGTCCTTGAGGCATTAGCTTTAGGTCTGCTTTCTTTAACGTTAGTAAGCATTTCAGGAAACGGAGGACCTCTCCTGGGCACCCTATTCCCTGCACGAACACCGAGCACCGGCAGGCTCCACTAGGCTGCTAAGAAACTTCCAGGCCCGGAATCCTTTCCCAGTCACTCAGTGTATGCTGAGTGTAGGGCAACACACTGCACTCTTCCCTGGGAGAGCTAGATTTCCTCAGCACTCCAACAGCTCCAGGAACTGTGTTCTCTCACGTCCTACATGTCATGCAAATCTGCCTCATTGCCCTAGGCTGAGCGGCACTGAGAAACCAAAACTGCTTTGCATTCCTTCTACAAAGTCATACCTTAGGACCCCATCCTTACAGGAGAAAGTCAGCTTGCCTTTCTGCTGTAACCAAAGCACAGTTCTTCCTCTTACACTGCAGGGTTTTAGAAGAAGCTAAGCCCGAGAGCCTAGCAAGAGCGCTCCTTGGGGGAGGCGTTTGGCAACACGCAGAACTCCGTGCCAAATAAACTTTATTCAAGGAAGGGACCAATGTGTAGCTAGAGTGTCTACTTACTTGGTAGAAATCACATGGAGGTAGGCTACGTGTTCGCTGGAAACGGGGGCCTTATGGCACAAGCCTTGCTTTCCCATTTTGAGTGCTCCATTCATGCTGCCTTGAAGCTACCTAAATCACAGTTTAGGACGGGTCTCTAGTCACTGCAGGCAGGGCTCTGGGAAAGGAACAAGTGTTCTCTACATCAACAGGGTGCTTTCATAGCCTGGGTGGGAGCTCCTCCTGATACGCTCTAGAGCTAAAAGGAAACTTGACGTGAGTCCTTTCCTCAAGGTAAAGCCTTGAATAGCCCTGCCGAAGTGGAAGCTTGCAGCAGAGTCCTTGAGGCATTAGCTTTAGGTCTGCTTTCTTTAACGTTAGTAAGCATTTCAGGAAACGGAGGACCTCTCCTGGGCACCCTATTCCCTGCACGAACACCGAGCACCGGCAGGCTCCACTAGGCTGCTAAGAAACTTCCAGGCCCGGAATCCTTTCCCAGTCACTCAGTGTATGCTGAGTGTAGGGCAACACACTGCACTCTTCCCTGGGAGAGCTAGATTTCCTCAGCACTCCAACAGCTCCAGGAACTGTGTTCTCTCACGTCCTAAATGTCATGCAAATCTGCCTCATTGCCCTAGGCTGAGCGGCACTGAGAAACCAAAACTGCTTTGCATTCCTTCTACAAAGTCATACCTTAGGACCCCATCCTTACAGGAGAAAGTCAGCTTGCCTTGCTGCTGTAACCAAAGCACAGTTCTTCCTCTTACACTGCAGGGTTTTAGAAGAAGCTAAGCCCGATAGCCTAGCAAGAGCGCTCCTTGGGGGAGGCGTTTGGCTACACGCAGAACTCCGTGCCAAATAAACTTTATTCAAGGAAGGGACCAGTGTGTAGCTAGAGTGTCTACTTACTTGGTAGAAATCACATGGAGGTAGGCTACGTGTTCGCTGGAAACGGGGGCCTTATGGCACAAGCCTTGCTTTCCCATTTTGAGTGCTCCATTCATGCTGCCTTGAAGCTACCTAAGTCACAGTTTAGGACGGGTCTCTAGTCACTGCAGGCAGGGCTCTGGGAAAGGAACAAGTGTTCTCTACATCAACAGGGTGCTTTCATAGCCTGGGTGGGAGCTCCTCCTGATACGCTCTAGAGCTAAAAGGAAACTTGACGTGAGTCCTTTCCTCAAGGTAAAGCCTTGAATAGCCCTGCCGAAGTGGAAGCTTGGAGCAGAGTCCTTGAGGCATTAGCTTTAGGTCTGCTTTCTTTAACGTTAGTAAGCATTTCAGGAAACGGAGGACCTCGCCTGGGCACCCTATTCCCTGCACGAACACCGAGCACCGGCAGGCTCCACTAGGCTGCTAAGAAACTTCCAGGCCCGGAATCCTTTCCCAGTCACTCAGTGTATGCTGAGTGTAGGGCAACACACTGCACTCTTCCCTGGGAGAGCTAGATTTCCTCAGCACTCCAACAGCTCCAGGAACTGTGTTCTCTCACGTCCTACATGTCATGCCAATCTGCCTCATTGCCCTAGGCTGAGCGGCACTGAGAAACCAAAACTGCTTCGCATTCCTTCCACAAAGTCATACATTAAGACCCCATCCTTACAGGAGAAATTCGGCTTGCGTTCCTGCTGTAAACAAAGCACAGTTCTTCCTCTTACACTGCAGGGTTTTAGAAGAAGCTAAGCCCGAGAGCCTAGCAAGAGCGTTCCTTGGGGGAGGCGGTTGGCTACACGCAGAACTCCGTGCCAAATAAACTTTATTCAAGGAAGGGACCAGTGTGTAGCTAGAGTGTCTACTTACTTGGTAGAAATCACATGGAGGTAGGCTATGTGTTCGCTGGAAACGGGGGCCTTATGGCACAAGCCTTGCTTTTCCATTTTGAGTGCTCCATTCATGCTGCCTTGAAGCTACCTAAGTCACAGTTTAGGACGGGTCTCTAGTCACTGCAGTCAGGGCTCTGGGAAAGGAACAAGTGTTCTCTACATCAACAGGGTGCTTTCATAGCCTGGGTGGGAGCTCCTCCTGATACGCTCTAGAGCTAAAAGGAAACTTGACGTGAGTCCTTTCCTCAAGGTAAAGCCTTGAATAGCCCTGCCGAAGTGGAAGCTTGCAGCAGAGTCCTTGAGGCATTAGCTTTAGGTCTGCTTTCTTTAACGTTAGTAAGCATTTCAGGAAACGGAGGACCTTGCCTGGGCACCCTATTCCCTGCACGAACACCGAGCACCGGCAGGCTCCACTAGGCTGCTAAGAAACTTCCAGGCCCGGAATCCTTTCCCAGTCACTCAGTGTATGCTGAGTGTAGGGCAACACACTGCACTCTTCCCTGGGAGAGCTAGATTTCCTCAGCACTCCAACAGCTCCAGGAACTGTGTTCTCTCACGTCCTACATGTCATGCCAATCTGCCTCATTGCCCTAGGCTGAGCGGCACTGAGAAACCAAAACTGCTTCGCATTCCTTCCACAAAGTCATACATTAAGACCCCATCCTTACAGGAGAAATTCGGCTTGCGTTCCTGCTGTAAACAAAGCACAGTTCTTCCTCTTACACTGCAGGGTTTTAGAAGAAGCTAAGCCCGAGAGCCTAGCAAGAGCGTTCCTTGGGGGAGGCGGTTGGCTACACGCAGAACTCCGTGCCAAATAAACTTTATTCAAGGAAGGGACCAGTGTGTAGCTAGAGTGTATACTTGGTAGAAATCACAAGGAGGTAGGCTGCGTGTTCGCTGGAAACAGGGCCTTATGGCACAAGCCTTGCTTTCCCATTTTGAATGCTCCATTCATGCTGCCTTGAAGCTACCTAAATAACAGTTTTAGGACGGGTCTCTAGTCACTGCAGGCAGGGCTCTGGGAAAGGAACGAGTCTTCTCTACATCAACAGGGTGCTTTCATAGCCTGTGTGGGAGCTCCACCTGATACGCTCTAGAGCTAAAAGGAAACTTGACGTGAGTCCTTTCCTCAAGGTAAAGCCTTGAATAGCCCTGCCGAAGTGGAAGCTTGGAGCAGAGTCCTTGAGGCATTAGCTTTAGGTCTGCTTTCTTTAACGTTAGTAAGCATTTCAGGAAACGGAGGACCTCGCCTGGGCACCCTATTCCCTGCACGAACACCGAGCACCGGCAGGCTCCACTAGGCTGCTAAGAAACTTCCAGGCCCGGAATCCTTTCCCAGTCACTCAGTGTATGCTGAGTGTAGGGCAACACACTGCACTCTTCCCTGGGAGAGCTAGATTTCCTCAGCACTCCAACAGCTCCAGGAACTGTGTTCTCTCACGTCCTACATGTCATGCAAATCTGCCTCATTGCCCTAGGCTGAGCGGCACTGAGAAACCAAAACTGCTTTGCATTCCTTCTACAAAGTCATACCTTAGGACCCCATCCTTACAGGAGAAAGTCAGCTTGCCTTGCTGCTGTAACCAAAGCACAGTTCTTCCTCTTACACTGCAGGGTTTTAGAAGAAGCTAAGCCCGATAGCCTAGCAAGAGCGCTCCTTGGGGGAGGCGTTTGGCTACACGCAGAACTCCGTGCCAAATAAACTTTATTCAAGGAAGGGACCAATGTGTAGCTAGAGTGTCTACTTACTTGGTAGAAATCACATGGAGGTAGGTTACGTGTTCGCTGGAATCGGGGGCCTTATGGCACAAGCCTTGCTTTCCCATTTTGAGTGCTCCATTCATGCTGCCTTGAAGCTACCTAAATCACAGTTTAGGACGGGTCTCTAGTCACTGCAGGCAGGGCTCTGGGAAAGGAACAAGTGTTCTCTACATCAACAGGGTGCTTTCATAGCCTGGGTGGGAGCTCCTCCTGATACGCTCTAGAGCTAAAAGGAAACTTGACGTGAGTCCTTTCCTCAAGGTAAAGCCTTGAATAGCCCTGCCGAAGTGGAAGCTTGCAGCAGAGTCCTTGAGGCATTAGCTTTAGGTCTGCTTTCTTTAACGTTAGTAAGCATTTCAGGAAACGGAGGACCTCTCCTGGGCACCCTATTCCCTGCACGAACACTGAGCACCGGCAGGCTCCACTAGGCTGCTAAGAAACTTCCAGGCCCGGAATCCTTTCCCAGTCACTCAGTGTATGCTGAGTGTAGGGCAACACACTGCACTCTTCCCTGGGAGAGCTAGATTTCCTCAGCACTCCAACAGCTCCAGGAACTGTGTTCTCTCACGTCCTACATGTCATGCCAATCTGCCTCATTGCCCTAGGCTGAGCGGCACTGAGAAACCAAAACTGCTTCGCATTCCTTCCACAAACTCATACATTAAGACCCCATCCTTACAGGAGAAATTCGGCTTGCGTTCCTGCTGTAAACAAAGCACAGTTCTTCCTCTTACACTGCAGGGTTTTAGAAGAAGCTAAGCCCGAGAGCCTAGCAAGAGCGTTCCTTGGGCGAGGCGGTTGGCTACACGCAGAACTCCGTGCCAAATAAACTTTATTCAAGGAAGGGACCAGTGTGTAGCTAGAGTGTCTACTTACTTGGTAGAAATCACATGGAGGTAGGCTATGTGTTCGCTGGAAACGGGGGCCTTATGGCACAAGCCTTGCTTTTCCATTTTGAGTGCTCCATTCATGCTGCCTTGAAGCTACCTAAGTCACAGTTTAGGACGGGTCTCTAGTCACTGCAGTCAGGGCTCTGGGAAAGGAACAAGTGTTCTCTACATCAACAGGGTGCTTTCATAGCCTGGGTGGGAGCTCCTCCTGATACGCTCTAGAGCTAAAAGGAAACTTGACGTGAGTCCTTTCCTCAAGGTAAAGCCTTGAATAGCCCTGCCGAAGTGGAAGCTTGCAGCAGAGTCCTTGAGGCATTAGCTTTAGGTCTGCTTTCTTTAACGTTAGTAAGCATTTCAGGAAACGGAGGACCTTGCCTGGGCACCCTATTCCCTGCACGAACACCGAGCACCGGCAGGCTCCACTAGGCTGCTAAGAAACTTCCAGGCCCGGAATCCTTTCCCAGTCACTCAGTGTATGCTGAGTGTAGGGCAACACACTGCACTCTTCCCTGGGAGAGCTAGATTTCCTCAGCACTCCAACAGCTCCAGGAACTGTGTTCTCTCACGTCCTACATGTCATGCCAATCTGCCTCATTGCCCTAGGCTGAGCGGCACTGAGAAACCAAAACTGCTTCGCATTCCTTCCACAAAGTCATACATTAAGACCCCATCCTTACAGGAGAAATTCGGCTTGCGTTCCTGCTGTAAACAAAGCACAGTTCTTCCTCTTACACTGCAGGGTTTTAGAAGAAGCTAAGCCCGAGAGCCTAGCAAGAGCGTTCCTTGGGGGAGGCGGTTGGCTACACGCAGAACTCCGTGCCAAATAAACTTTATTCAAGGAAGGGACCAGTGTGTAGCTAGAGTGTATACTTGGTAGAAATCACAAGGAGGTAGGCTGCGTGTTCGCTGGAAACAGGGCCTTATGGCACAAGCCTTGCTTTCCCATTTTGAATGCTCCATTCATGCTGCCTTGAAGCTACCTAAATAACAGTTTTAGGACGGGTCTCTAGTCACTGCAGGCAGGGCTCTGGGAAAGGAACGAGTCTTCTCTACATCAACAGGGTGCTTTCATAGCCTGTGTGGGAGCTCCACCTGATACGCTCTAGAGCTAAAAGGAAACTTGACGTGAGTCCTTTCCTCAAGGTAAAGCCTTGAATAGCCCTGCCGAAGTGGAAGCTTGGAGCAGAGTCCTTGAGGCATTAGCTTTAGGTCTGCTTTCTTTAACGTTAGTAAGCATTTCAGGAAACGGAGGACCTCGCCTGGGCACCCTATTCCCTGCACGAACACCGAGCACCGGCAGGCTCCACTAGGCTGCTAAGAAACTTCCAGGCCCGGAATCCTTTCCCAGTCACTCAGTGTATGCTGAGTGTAGGGCAACACACTGCACTCTTCCCTGGGAGAGCTAGATTTCCTCAGCACTCCAACAGCTCCAGGAACTGTGTTCTCTCACGTCCTACATGTCATGCAAATCTGCCTCATTGCCCTAGGCTGAGCGGCACTGAGAAACCAAAACTGCTTTGCATTCCTTCTACAAAGTCATACCTTAGGACCCCATCCTTACAGGAGAAAGTCAGCTTGCCTTTCTGCTGTAACCAAAGCACAGTTCTTCCTCTTACACTGCAGGGTTTTAGAAGAAGCTAAGCCCGAGAGCCTAGCAAGAGCGCTCCTTGGGGGAGGCGTTTGGCAACACGCAGAACTCCGTGCCAAATAAACTTTATTCAAGGAAGGGACCAATGTGTAGCTAGAGTGTCTACTTACTTGGTAGAAATCACATGGAGGTAGGCTACGTGTTCGCTGGAAACGGGGGCCTTATGGCACAAGCCTTGCTTTCCCATTTTGAGTGCTCCATTCATGCTGCCTTGAAGCTACCTAAATCACAGTTTAGGACGGGTCTCTAGTCACTGCAGGCAGGGCTCTGGGAAAGGAACAAGTGTTCTCTACATCAACAGGGTGCTTTCATAGCCTGGGTGGGAGCTCCTCCTGATACGCTCTAGAGCTAAAAGGAAACTTGACGTGAGTCCTTTCCTCAAGGTAAAGCCTTGAATAGCCCTGCCGAAGTGGAAGCTTGCAGCAGAGTCCTTGAGGCATTAGCTTTAGGTCTGCTTTCTTTAACGTTAGTAAGCATTTCAGGAAACAGAGGACCTCTCCTGGGCACCCTATTCCCTGCACGAACACCGAGCACCGGCAGGCTCCACTAGGCTGCTAAGAAACTTCCAGGCCCGGAATCCTTTCCCAGTCACTCAGTGTATGCTGAGTGTAGGGCAACACACTGCACTCTTCCCTGGGAGAGCTAGATTTCCTCAGCACTCCAACAGCTCCAGGAACTGTGTTCTCTCACGTCCTACATGTCATGCAAATCTGCCTCATTGCCCTAGGCTGAGCGGCACTGAGAAACCAAAACTGCTTTGCATTCCTTCTACAAAGTCATACCTTAGGACCCCATCCTTACAGGAGAAAGTCAGCTTGCCTTGCTGCTGTAACCAAAGCACAGTTCTTCCTCTTACACTGCAGGGTTTTAGAAGAAGCTAAGCCCGATAGCCTAGCAAGAGCGCTCCTTGGGGGAGGCGTTTGGCTACACGCAGAACTCCGTGCCAAATAAACTTTATTCAAGGAAGGGACCAGTGTGTAGCTAGAGTGTCTACTTACTTGGTAGAAATCACATGGAGGTAGGCTACGTGTTCGCTGGAAACGGGGGCCTTATGGCACAAGCCTTGCTTTCCCATTTTGAGTGCTCCATTCATGCTGCCTTGAAGCTACCTAAGTCACAGTTTAGGACGGGTCTCTAGTCACTGCAGGCAGGGCTCTGGGAAAGGAACAAGTGTTCTCTACATCAACAGGGTGCTTTCATAGCCTGGGTGGGAGCTCCTCCTGATACGCTCTAGAGCTAAAAGGAAACTTGACGTGAGTCCTTTCCTCAAGGTAAAGCCTTGAATAGCCCTGCCGAAGTGGAAGCTTGGAGCAGAGTCCTTGAGGCATTAGCTTTAGGTCTGCTTTCTTTAACGTTAGTAAGCATTTCAGGAAACGGAGGACCTCGCCTGGGCACCCTATTCCCTGCACGAACACCGAGCACCGGCAGGCTCCACTAGGCTGCTAAGAAACTTCCAGGCCCGGAATCCTTTCCCAGTCACTCAGTGTATGCTGAGTGTAGGGCAACACACTGCACTCTTCCCTGGGAGAGCTAGATTTCCTCAGCACTCCAACAGCTCCAGGAACTGTGTTCTCTCACGTCCTACATGTCATGCCAATCTGCCTCATTGCCCTAGGCTGAGCGGCACTGAGAAACCAAAACTGCTTCGCATTCCTTCCACAAAGTCATACATTAAGACCCCATCCTTACAGGAGAAATTCGGCTTGCGTTCCTGCTGTAAACAAAGCACAGTTCTTCCTCTTACACTGCAGGGTTTTAGAAGAAGCTAAGCCCGAGAGCCTAGCAAGAGCGTTCCTTGGGGGAGGCGGTTGGCTACACGCAGAACTCCGTGCCAAATAAACTTTATTCAAGGAAGGGACCAGTGTGTAGCTAGAGTGTCTACTTACTTGGTAGAAATCACATGGAGGTAGGCTATGTGTTCGCTGGAAACGGGGGCCTTATGGCACAAGCCTTGCTTTTCCATTTTGAGTGCTCCATTCATGCTGCCTTGAAGCTACCTAAGTCACAGTTTAGGACGGGTCTCTAGTCACTGCAGTCAGGGCTCTGGGAAAGGAACAAGTGTTCTCTACATCAACAGGGTGCTTTCATAGCCTGGGTGGGAGCTCCTCCTGATACGCTCTAGAGCTAAAAGGAAACTTGACGTGAGTCCTTTCCTCAAGGTAAAGCCTTGAATAGCCCTGCCGAAGTGGAAGCTTGCAGCAGAGTCCTTGAGGCATTAGCTTTAGGTCTGCTTTCTTTAACGTTAGTAAGCATTTCAGGAAACGGAGGACCTTGCCTGGGCACCCTATTCCCTGCACGAACACCGAGCACCGGCAGGCTCCACTAGGCTGCTAAGAAACTTCCAGGCCCGGAATCCTTTCCCAGTCACTCAGTGTATGCTGAGTGTAGGGCAACACACTGCACTCTTCCCTGGGAGAGCTAGATTTCCTCAGCACTCCAACAGCTCCAGGAACTGTGTTCTCTCACGTCCTACATGTCATGCCAATCTGCCTCATTGCCCTAGGCTGAGCGGCACTGAGAAACCAAAACTGCTTCGCATTCCTTCCACAAAGTCATACATTAAGACCCCATCCTTACAGGAGAAATTCGGCTTGCGTTCCTGCTGTAAACAAAGCACAGTTCTTCCTCTTACACTGCAGGGTTTTAGAAGAAGCTAAGCCCGAGAGCCTAGCAAGAGCGTTCCTTGGGGGAGGCGGTTGGCTACACGCAGAACTCCGTGCCAAATAAACTTTATTCAAGGAAGGGACCAGTGTGTAGCTAGAGTGTATACTTGGTAGAAATCACAAGGAGGTAGGCTGCGTGTTCGCTGGAAACAGGGCCTTATGGCACAAGCCTTGCTTTCCCATTTTGAATGCTCCATTCATGCTGCCTTGAAGCTACCTAAATAACAGTTTTAGGACGGGTCTCTAGTCACTGCAGGCAGGGCTCTGGGAAAGGAACGAGTCTTCTCTACATCAACAGGGTGCTTTCATAGCCTGTGTGGGAGCTCCACCTGATACGCTCTAGAGCTAAAAGGAAACTTGACGTGAGTCCTTTCCTCAAGGTAAAGCCTTGAATAGCCCTGCCGAAGTGGAAGCTTGTAGCAGAGTCCTTGAGGCATTAGCTTTAGGTCTGCTTTCTTTAACGTTAGTAAGCATTTCAGGAAACGGAGGACCTCGCCTGGGCACCCTATTCCCTGCACGAACACCGAGCACCGGCAGGCTCCACTAGGCTGCTAAGAAACTTCCAGGCCCGGAATCCTTTCCCAGTCACTCAGTGTATGCTGAGTGTAGGGCAACACACTGCACTCTTCCCTGGGAGAGCTAGATTTCCTCAGCACTCCAACAGCTCCAGGAACTGTGTTCTCTCACGTCCTACATGTCATGCAAATCTGCCTCATTGCCCTAGGCTGAGCGGCACTGAGAAACCAAAACTGCTTTGCATTCCTTCTACAAAGTCATACCTTAGGACCCCATCCTTACAGGAGAAAGTCAGCTTGCCTTGCTGCTGTAACCAAAGCACAGTTCTTCCTCTTACACTGCAGGGTTTTAGAAGAAGCTAAGCCCGATAGCCTAGCAAGAGCGCTCCTTGGGGGAGGCGTTTGGCTACACGCAGAACTCCGTGCCAAATAAACTTTATTCAAGGAAGGGACCAATGTGTAGCTAGAGTGTCTACTTACTTGGTAGAAATCACATGGAGGTAGGTTACGTGTTCGCTGGAATCGGGGGCCTTATGGCACAAGCCTTGCTTTCCCATTTTGAGTGCTCCATTCATGCTGCCTTGAAGCTACCTAAATCACAGTTTAGGACGGGTCTCTAGTCACTGCAGGCAGGGCTCTGGGAAAGGAACAAGTGTTCTCTACATCAACAGGGTGCTTTCATAGCCTGGGTGGGAGCTCCTCCTGATACGCTCTAGAGCTAAAAGGAAACTTGACGTGAGTCCTTTCCTCAAGGTAAAGCCTTGAATAGCCCTGCCGAAGTGGAAGCTTGCAGCAGAGTCCTTGAGGCATTAGCTTTAGGTCTGCTTTCTTTAACGTTAGTAAGCATTTCAGGAAACGGAGGACCTCTCCTGGGCACCCTATTCCCTGCACGAACACCGAGCACCGGCAGGCTCCACTAGGCTGCTAAGAAACTTCCAGGCCCGGAATCCTTTCCCAGTCACTCAGTGTATGCTGAGTGTAGGGCAACACACTGCACTCTTCCCTGGGAGAGCTAGATTTCCTCAGCACTCCAACAGCTCCAGGAACTGTGTTCTCTCACGTCCTACATGTCATGCAAATCTGCCTCATTGCCCTAGGCTGAGCGGCACTGAGAAACCAAAACTGCTTTGCATTCCTTCTACAAAGTCATACCTTAGGACCCCATCCTTACAGGAGAAAGTCAGCTTGCCTTGCTGCTGTAACCAAAGCACAGTTCTTCCTCTTACACTGCAGGGTTTTAGAAGAAGCTAAGCCCGATAGCCTAGCAAGAGCGCTCCTTGGGGGAGGCGTTTGGCAACACGCAGAACTCCGTGCCAAATAAACTTTATTCAAGGAAGGGACCAGTGTGTAGCTAGAGTCTCTACTTACTTGGTAGAAATCACATGGAGGTAGGCTACGTGTTCGCTGGAAACGGGGGCCTTATGGCACAAGCCTTGCTTTCCCATTTTGAGTGCTCCATTCATGCTGCCTTGAAGCTACCTAAATCACAGTTTAGGACGCGTCTCTAGTCACTGCAGGCAGGGCTCTGGGAAAGGAACGAGTCTTCTCTACATCAACAGGGTGCTTTCATAGCCTGGGTGGGAGCTCCTCCTGATACGCTCTAGAGCTAAAAGGAAACTTGACGTGAGTCCTTTCCTCAAGGTAAAGCCTTGAATAGCCCTGCCGAAGTGGAAGCTTGGAGCAGAGTCCTTGAGGCATTAGCTTTAGGTCTGCTTTCTTTAACGTTAGTAAGCATTTCAGGAAACGGAGGACCTCTCCTGGGCACCCTATTCCCTGCACGAACACCGAGCACCGGCAGGCTCCACTAGGCTGCTAAGAAACTTCCAGGCCCGGAATCCTTTCCCAGTCACTCAGTGTATGCTGAGTGTAGGGCAACACACTGCACTCTTCCCTGGGAGAGCTAGATTTCCTCAGCACTCCAACAGCTCCAGGAACTGTGTTCTCTCACATCCTACATGTCATGCAAATCTGCCTCATTGCCCTAGGCTGAGCGGCACTGAGAAACCAAAACTGCTTCGCATTCCTTCCACAAAGTCACACATTAAGACCCCATCCTTACAGGAGAAATTCGGCTTGCGTTCCTGCTGTAAACAAAGCACAGTTCTTCCTCTTACACTGCAGGGTTTTAGAAGAAGCTAAGCCCGAGAGCCTAGCAAGAGCGCTCCTTGGGGGAGGCGGTTGGCTACACGCAGAACTCCGTGCCAAATAAACTTTATTCAAGGAAGGGACCAGTGTGTAGCTAGAGTGTATACTTGGTAGAAATTACAAGGAGGTAGGCTGCGTGTTCGCTGGAAACAGGGCCTTATGGCACAAGCCTTGCTTTCCCATTTTGAATGCTCCATTCATGCTGCCTTGAAGCTACCTAAATAACAGTTTTAGGACGCGTCTCTAGTCACCGCAGGCAGGGCTCTGGGAAAGGAACGAGTCTTCTCTACATCAACAGGGTGCTTTCATAGCCTGTGTGGGAGCTCCACCTGATACGCTCTAGAGCTAAAAGGAAACTTGACGTGAGTCCTTTCCTCAAGGTAAAGCCTTGAATAGCCCTGCCGAAGTGGAAGCTTGGAGCAGAGTCCTTGAGGCATTAGCTTTAGGTCTGCTTTCTTTAACGTTAGTAAGCATTTCAGGAAACGGAGGACCTCGCCTGGGCACCCTATTCCCTGCACGAACACCGAGCACCGGCAGGCTCCACTAGGCTGCTAAGAAACTTCCAGGCCCGGAATCCTTTCCCAGTCACTCAGTGTATGCTGAGTGTAGGGCAACACACTGCACTCTTCCCTGGGAGAGCTAGATTTCCTCAGCACTCCAACAGCTCCAGGAACTGTGTTCTCTCACGTCCTACATGTCATGCAAATCTGCCTCATTGCCCTAGGCTGAGCGGCACTGAGAAACCAAAACTGCTTTGCATTCCTTCTACAAAGTCATACCTTAGGACCCCATCCTTACAGGAGAAAGTCAGCTTGCCTTGCTGCTGTAACCAAAGCACAGTTCTTCCTCTTACACTGCAGGGTTTTAGAAGAAGCTAAGCCCGATAGCCTAGCAAGAGCGCTCCTTGGGGGAGGCGTTTGGCTACACGCAGAACTCCGTGCCAAATAAACTTTATTCAAGGAAGGGACCAGTGTGTAGCTAGAGTGTCTACTTACTTGGTAGAAATCACATGGAGGTAGGCTACGTGTTCGCTGGAAACGGGGGCCTTATGGCACAAGCCTTGCTTTCCCATTTTGAGTGCTCCATTCATGCTGCCTTGAAGCTACCTAAATCACAGTTTAGGACGGGTCTCTAGTCACTGCAGGCAGGGCTCTGGGAAAGGAACAAGTGTTCTCTACATCAACAGGGTGCTTTCATAGCCTGGGTGGGAGCTCCTCCTGATACGCTCTAGAGCTAAAAGGAAACTTGACGTGAGTCCTTTCCTCAAGGTAAAGCCTTGAATAGCCCTGCCGAAGTGGAAGCTTGGAGCAGAGTCCTTGAGGCATTAGCTTTAGGTCTGCTTTCTTTAACGTTAGTAAGCATTTCAGGAAACGGAGGACCTCGCCTGGGCACCCTATTCCCTGCACGAACACCGAGCACCGGCAGGCTCCACTAGGCTGCTAAGAAACTTCCAGGCCCGGAATCCTTTCCCAGTCACTCAGTGTATGCTGAGTGTAGGGCAACACACTGCACTCTTCCCTGGGAGAGCTAGATTTCCTCAGCACTCCAACAGCTCCAGGAACTGTGTTCTCTCACGTCCTACATGTCATGCCAATCTGCCTCATTGCCCTAGGCTGAGCGGCACTGAGAAACCAAAACTGCTTCGCATTCCTTCCACAAAGTCATACATTAAGACCCCATCCTTACAGGAGAAATTCGGCTTGCGTTCCTGCTGTAAACAAAGCACAGTTCTTCCTCTTACACTGCAGGGTTTTAGAAGAAGCTAAGCCCGAGAGCCTAGCAAGAGCGTTCCTTGGGGGAGGCGGTTGGCTACACGCAGAACTCCGTGCCAAATAAACTTTATTCAAGGAAGGGACCAGTGTGTAGCTAGAGTGTCTACTTACTTGGTAGAAATCACATGGAGGTAGGCTATGTGTTCGCTGGAAACGGGGGCCTTATGGCACAAGCCTTGCTTTTCCATTTTGAGTGCTCCATTCATGCTGCCTTGAAGCTACCTAAGTCACAGTTTAGGACGGGTCTCTAGTCACTGCAGTCAGGGCTCTGGGAAAGGAACAAGTGTTCTCTACATCAACAGGGTGCTTTCATAGCCTGGGTGGGAGCTCCTCCTGATACGCTCTAGAGCTAAAAGGAAACTTGACGTGAGTCCTTTCCTCAAGGTAAAGCCTTGAATAGCCCTGCCGAAGTGGAAGCTTGCAGCAGAGTCCTTGAGGCATTAGCTTTAGGTCTGCTTTCTTTAACGTTAGTAAGCATTTCAGGAAACGGAGGACCTTGCCTGGGCACCCTATTCCCTGCACGAACACCGAGCACCGGCAGGCTCCACTAGGCTGCTAAGAAACTTCCAGGCCCGGAATCCTTTCCCAGTCACTCAGTGTATGCTGAGTGTAGGGCAACACACTGCACTCTTCCCTGGGAGAGCTAGATTTCCTCAGCACTCCAACAGCTCCAGGAACTGTGTTCTCTCACGTCCTACATGTCATGCCAATCTGCCTCATTGCCCTAGGCTGAGCGGCACTGAGAAACCAAAACTGCTTCGCATTCCTTCCACAAAGTCATACATTAAGACCCCATCCTTACAGGAGAAATTCGGCTTGCGTTCCTGCTGTAAACAAAGCACAGTTCTTCCTCTTACACTGCAGGGTTTTAGAAGAAGCTAAGCCCGAGAGCCTAGCAAGAGCGTTCCTTGGGGGAGGCGGTTGGCTACACGCAGAACTCCGTGCCAAATAAACTTTATTCAAGGAAGGGACCAGTGTGTAGCTAGAGTGTATACTTGGTAGAAATCACAAGGAGGTAGGCTGCGTGTTCGCTGGAAACAGGGCCTTATGGCACAAGCCTTGCTTTCCCATTTTGAATGCTCCATTCATGCTGCCTTGAAGCTACCTAAATAACAGTTTTAGGACGGGTCTCTAGTCACTGCAGGCAGGGCTCTGGGAAAGGAACGAGTCTTCTCTACATCAACAGGGTGCTTTCATAGCCTGTGTGGGAGCTCCACCTGATACGCTCTAGAGCTAAAAGGAAACTTGACGTGAGTCCTTTCCTCAAGGTAAAGCCTTGAATAGCCCTGCCGAAGTGGAAGCTTGTAGCAGAGTCCTTGAGGCATTAGCTTTAGGTCTGCTTTCTTTAACGTTAGTAAGCATTTCAGGAAACGGAGGACCTCGCCTGGGCACCCTATTCCCTGCACGAACACCGAGCACCGGCAGGCTCCACTAGGCTGCTAAGAAACTTCCAGGCCCGGAATCCTTTCCCAGTCACTCAGTGTATGCTGAGTGTAGGGCAACACACTGCACTCTTCCCTGGGAGAGCTAGATTTCCTCAGCACTCCAACAGCTCCAGGAACTGTGTTCTCTCACGTCCTACATGTCATGCAAATCTGCCTCATTGCCCTAGGCTGAGCGGCACTGAGAAACCAAAACTGCTTTGCATTCCTTCTACAAAGTCATACCTTAGGACCCCATCCTTACAGGAGAAAGTCAGCTTGCCTTGCTGCTGTAACCAAAGCACAGTTCTTCCTCTTACACTGCAGGGTTTTAGAAGAAGCTAAGCCCGATAGCCTAGCAAGAGCGCTCCTTGGGGGAGGCGTTTGGCTACACGCAGAACTCCGTGCCAAATAAACTTTATTCAAGGAAGGGACCAATGTGTAGCTAGAGTGTCTACTTACTTGGTAGAAATCACATGGAGGTAGGTTACGTGTTCGCTGGAATCGGGGGCCTTATGGCACAAGCCTTGCTTTCCCATTTTGAGTGCTCCATTCATGCTGCCTTGAAGCTACCTAAATCACAGTTTAGGACGGGTCTCTAGTCACTGCAGGCAGGGCTCTGGGAAAGGAACAAGTGTTCTCTACATCAACAGGGTGCTTTCATAGCCTGGGTGGGAGCTCCTCCTGATACGCTCTAGAGCTAAAAGGAAACTTGACGTGAGTCCTTTCCTCAAGGTAAAGCCTTGAATAGCCCTGCCGAAGTGGAAGCTTGCAGCAGAGTCCTTGAGGCATTAGCTTTAGGTCTGCTTTCTTTAACGTTAGTAAGCATTTCAGGAAACGGAGGACCTCTCCTGGGCACCCTATTCCCTGCACGAACACCGAGCACCGGCAGGCTCCACTAGGCTGCTAAGAAACTTCCAGGCCCGGAATCCTTTCCCAGTCACTCAGTGTATGCTGAGTGTAGGGCAACACACTGCACTCTTCCCTGGGAGAGCTAGATTTCCTCAGCACTCCAACAGCTCCAGGAACTGTGTTCTCTCACGTCCTACATGTCATGCAAATCTGCCTCATTGCCCTAGGCTGAGCGGCACTGAGAAACCAAAACTGCTTTGCATTCCTTCTACAAAGTCATACCTTAGGACCCCATCCTTACAGGAGAAAGTCAGCTTGCCTTGCTGCTGTAACCAAAGCACAGTTCTTCCTCTTACACTGCAGGGTTTTAGAAGAAGCTAAGCCCGATAGCCTAGCAAGAACGCTCCTTGGGGGAGGCGTTTGGCAACACGCAGAACTCCGTGCCAAATAAACTTTATTCAAGGAAGGGACCAGTGTGTAGCTAGAGTCTCTACTTACTTGGTAGAAATCACATGGAGGTAGGCTACGTGTTCGCTGGAAACGGGGGCCTTATGGCACAAGCCTTGCTTTCCCATTTTGAGTGCTCCATTCATGCTGCCTTGAAGCTACCTAAATCACAGTTTAGGACGCGTCTCTAGTCACTGCAGGCAGGGCTCTGGGAAAGGAACGAGTCTTCTCTACATCAACAGGGTGCTTTCATAGCCTGGGTGGGAGCTCCTCCTGATACGCTCTAGAGCTAAAAGGAAACTTGACGTGAGTCCTTTCCTCAAGGTAAAGCCTTGAATAGCCCTGCCGAAGTGGAAGCTTGGAGCAGAGTCCTTGAGGCATTAGCTTTAGGTCTGCTTTCTTTAACGTTAGTAAGCATTTCAGGAAACGGAGGACCTCTCCTGGGCACCCTATTCCCTGCACGAACACCGAGCACCGGCAGGCTCCACTAGGCTGCTAAGAAACTTCCAGGCCCGGAATCCTTTCCCAGTCACTCAGTGTATGCTGAGTGTAGGGCAACACACTGCACTCTTCCCTGGGAGAGCTAGATTTCCTCAGCACTCCAACAGCTCCAGGAACTGTGTTCTCTCACATCCTACATGTCATGCAAATCTGCCTCATTGCCCTAGGCTGAGCGGCACTGAGAAACCAAAACTGCTTCGCATTCCTTCCACAAAGTCACACATTAAGACCCCATCCTTACAGGAGAAATTCGGCTTGCGTTCCTGCTGTAAACAAAGCACAGTTCTTCCTCTTACACTGCAGGGTTTTAGAAGAAGCTAAGCCCGAGAGCCTAGCAAGAGCGCTCCTTGGGGGAGGCGGTTGGCTACACGCAGAACTCCGTGCCAAATAAACTTTATTCAAGGAAGGGACCAGTGTGTAGCTAGAGTGTATACTTGGTAGAAATTACAAGGAGGTAGGCTGCGTGTTCGCTGGAAACAGGGCCTTATGGCACAAGCCTTGCTTTCCCATTTTGAATGCTCCATTCATGCTGCCTTGAAGCTACCTAAATAACAGTTTTAGGACGCGTCTCTAGTCACCGCAGGCAGGGCTCTGGGAAAGGAACGAGTCTTCTCTACATCAACAGGGTGCTTTCATAGCCTGTGTGGGAGCTCCACCTGATACGCTCTAGAGCTAAAAGGAAACTTGACGTGAGTCCTTTCCTCAAGGTAAAGCCTTGAATAGCCCTGCCGAAGTGGAAGCTTGGAGCAGAGTCCTTGAGGCATTAGCTTTAGGTCTGCTTTCTTTAACGTTAGTAAGCATTTCAGGAAACGGAGGACCTCGCCTGGGCACCCTATTCCCTGCACGAACACCGAGCACCGGCAGGCTCCACTAGGCTGCTAAGAAACTTCCAGGCCCGGAATCCTTTCCCAGTCACTCAGTGTATGCTGAGTGTAGGGCAACACACTGCACTCTTCCCTGGGAGAGCTAGATTTCCTCAGCACTCCAACAGCTCCAGGAACTGTGTTCTCTCACGTCCTACATGTCATGCAAATCTGCCTCATTGCCCTAGGCTGAGCGGCACTGAGAAACCAAAACTGCTTTGCATTCCTTCTACAAAGTCATACCTTAGGACCCCATCCTTACAGGAGAAAGTCAGCTTGCCTTGCTGCTGTAACCAAAGCACAGTTCTTCCTCTTACACTGCAGGGTTTTAGAAGAAGCTAAGCCCGATAGCCTAGCAAGAGCGCTCCTTGGGGGAGGCGTTTGGCTACACGCAGAACTCCGTGCCAAATAAACTTTATTCAAGGAAGGGACCAGTGTGTAGCTAGAGTGTCTACTTACTTGGTAGAAATCACATGGAGGTAGGCTACGTGTTCGCTGGAAACGGGGGCCTTATGGCACAAGCCTTGCTTTCCCATTTTGAGTGCTCCATTCATGCTGCCTTGAAGCTACCTAAATCACAGTTTAGGACGGGTCTCTAGTCACTGCAGGCAGGGCTCTGGGAAAGGAACAAGTGTTCTCTACATCAACAGGGTGCTTTCATAGCCTGGGTGGGAGCTCCTCCTGATACGCTCTAGAGCTAAAAGGAAACTTGACGTGAGTCCTTTCCTCAAGGTAAAGCCTTGAATAGCCCTGCCGAAGTGGAAGCTTGGAGCAGAGTCCTTGAGGCATTAGCTTTAGGTCTGCTTTCTTTA